>NW_026882343.1:0-40640 GCF_032173495.1 Musca vetustissima
AAGCTTCGTGATAAGGTCCATAGCTAGGCCAATTGACACAACTGAAGTAATATACATAAGTCTCTGGCAAATTTTCCTGAAATCGGTTCAGATATAGATATATAACAAAAACCCGACGTCTGTTAGGATACTTATGTAGAATATACCCAAAGTGGTGAAGGGTATCATATAGTCGGCCCAGTCCGACTTTACTACTTTCCTTACTGGTTTTTAAGTTATTTTAATTGTATTAACTGAAAAATAAAGATAAATTATTCTAACATAGCTTCCCTGATTTGATCCAAGAAAACATGGTACTCTAACCCACTGTGCGGTGTGCCAAATATCGTGCAAACCGAAAGATATTAAGGGACTTTGGTGCACCAAATACATTAAATCGCACGAAAATATATATGGGAGTTTTATCGAAATCTGAACCGATTTTCAGGAAACTTAACACACATCATTCTAGACCTGATTCATTTCGCTGTGCCAAATTTTGTGCAAATCGAAAGATATATGGGGACTTTGGTACACCATTTTTATTAAATCGGACGAAAATATATATGGGAGCTATTTATAAATCTGAACCGATTTTTCCCAATTTTAATTTAACTGGCAAAAGAAAACGTGAATAGAATAGAAAACGTGAATAGAATCACTTTCTGAGTCGATTTACGCATGTCCGTCTGTGCGTCCATGTATTTTTGTGAGCAAAGTACAGGTCGCATTTACGATCCGAATTCGATGAAATTTGGCACAGCTCATTTGTTTGGCCTAAGGACGAACCCTATTGAAATTGGGAAAAATCGGTCTAGATTTAGATATAGCTCCCATATATAGTTTCGTCCGATTTCATGTAAATGGTGCACTAAAGTCCCTGAAAATCTTTCGATTTGCACGAATTTCGGCATAGCGTACTGAATTTAGTCTAGAATGTTGTGTGCAAAGTTTCGTGAAAATCTGTTCAGATTTAGATATAGCTCCCATATATATTTTCGTCCGATTTTATGTAAATAGTGCACCAATGTCCTCATATACCTTTCGATTTTGAGATAACGTACTGAATTAAATGTAGAATGATGTGTGCAAAGTTTCGTGAAAATCGCTTTAGATTTACATACACCTCTATATATATATATTTCCGTCCGATTTTAAGTAAATGGTGCACTAAAGATCCATAGCTAGGCCGATTTACACAACGTACTGAAGTTAGTATAAATTAATCTCTGATAAGTTTCCTTGAAATCGGTTCAGATATAGATATAGCATCCATATATAATTTTTAGCTTCCATATATAATTTCGACTTTAGGATACATATGCTGAATATACCCCAAGTGGTGAAGGGTATCATATAGTCGGCCCAGTCCGATTTTACTACTTTCCTTACTGGTTTTATATACAGCCACACATTTCAACAAAATTTTGGCGGTATAGAATTTCGAGTTTCGGTTGGATTTTTAAACTACTGACCCCATAAAGTATTTATATTGTTAATTAGAATGTAGCCATATCTGTCAGTCTGTAGAAATCACGATAGAGTTCGCTATATTGGTCCTAGACCCAAATTAAAGTATACCGATCGTCATATATCGACTAGCTTAGTCGACCTGGACATGTTTGTTAGTCCGTCTGTCCATTATCATTTTTAAACACGATACCGGCCAAAGTTATTTACCAAATGCCACGAAATTTCCAATATATAGGACGGGTTCGGATCAAAGAAGACCCCTTTTTTGATGATCGGTTAATATTTAAGCTATGAATGGACCAAATACTTAATTTTTGTCCGTTTTTCTGGTCGCTTCCGAGGCCGCAATTATGACCAGAATATTACGAAATTTTATATGGGGAAGGGAATCAGGCCAAAAAATATACGTGCTTGTTGTGATAAATATCGGTCAATATTTAGCGGGTCAAATGGAATCTGACTTTTGTGTGAAAAGTCGAAAAAATATGCATTCTATAGAGGGCGGTAATGTAGCTCTAATATTATACGGGGTAGGAAATCAGTCAAAAAACAAAAAAAAAAGCGTGATTGTTTTGATTAAGATCGGTCAATATTTAGCGGGTCAAATAATGTAGCTCTAATGGCTACGAAATTTAGCATGAGTTTGGGGTTATGATCAAGTACAACGCCTATAATTTTCGATGAAGATCATATGATATTTCGGCGATGTCTGGTTTTCTACTCGCTCTAGACGCCTCAATTACAAACCGAACATCACAAAATTTTCATGGGGAAGACGATCGAATAAGTGATCAGCTCTTATTCGAATGGTAATATTTTGGGGGGTAAATGGACCCAAAGCTTAATTTTTGTCTGTTTGTGTGGCCATATTACCCAAACTTAGATTCCAGTAGTAGTTGTGTGGGTTATCATATGGTCGGCCATGTCCGACTATACTGCTCCGCTCACTGGTTAAAATATAGCTTTGCATATATATTTTTATTACTCCTAGGATGTTCGTTATTGAACCTAAGATAAATCGGGTTTTATATAACGGTGCCACTTAATATTCGTTATTTTGAAGCTGTTAGGCACATTTTATCAACTTATGAAGATATAATTTGGTATTTCCAGTTTATGCTTGGTAGAAAATATTCCTACATTTAATTTATTTAAAACCATATGGAATGGGCCGACTATTGATACCCTTCACTACTTTGAGTATATTCTACATATTTTCCTAACAGACGTCGCCTTTTCGAAAGAACATTGACATAAACTTGAACGAAAGATATATAAAAACTTTGGTGGACCATTTCTATTAAATCAGACGAAGCTATATATAAATCTGGAGCTATATCTAAATCTGAACCGATTTTCATTCTAGACTTAATTTAGTACGCTATGCCAAATTTCGTACAAATCGGAAGATATGTAGCGACTTTGGCGCACCATTAACCTTAAATCGGACGAAAATATATATTGGGCTATATCGAAATCTGAACCGTTTTTCACGAAACTTAACACACATTATTCCAGACTCAATTCTGTGCACTATGCCAAATTTCGTGCAAATCGAGAGGTATATAGAGACTTTGGTACACCATTTACATTAATTCGGACGAAAATATAAATCTGAACCGAAATTCGCGAAACTTAGCACACATCATTCTAGAATTAGTTTTCTAAGCTATGCCAAAAGTCGTGGAATTCGAATGATTTTCAGAGACTTGGGTGCGCCATTTACCTAAAATTGGGCGAAACTATATATGGGAGCTATATCTAAATCTGAACCGATTTTCCCAATTTCAATAGGGTTCGTCTTTGGGCCAAATAAATGAGCTGTAACAAATTTCATACAATTCGGATTATAAAGGCGTCCTGTACTTTGTTTACAGTTTAACATGGACAGACAGACGGATGGACATGCATAAATCGACTCAGGAAGTGATTCTATGCATATTCTCAAAAGGAACCATCAGTCTATCTCGATTCCTTTTGCCTGTTACAAACATATGCACAAAGACATAATGCCCTGTACCACAGCGTGGTGAAGGATAAATAGTAATATTATATCAAAAGAGCCTCATATCTGATAAATAAATACATAATTTTCATGATAACGAAATTCTCTTTAAATCATTGATTTCTGATGAAGTAGTGCCAAACGCACACATCATATCGAACACTACAGCATTAGCTTACCCGCAAATACTACCAAATAACACCTCAAATATCACTGATTTGTATGACTGAACAAATTATTCAACATCTTATGAAAAATCGAATGCCACACAAATGGACACCATTTAGAGTGTCATGATTTTGGGCAATGATGTTTAGTTGGTGGTCCACACTCATGTGTCGAAGTCAAACGGTTGCCTGTTACATTCATTCAGCATATCCATAATAGTGATACTTCAGCGGCGGATTAGTAACTGTTACTTCTAGTACTGCTGTTGTTGTTGGAATGACTGATGACAACATTAATGGCGATGAAGGCATCGATGATGGTGATGATGATGCTCGATCATAGCGTTAATACAGTTCATAGTATGATCACGACTACGAACTGCTACACATAGTGTGCAGAAAATGTGTGTTACATATATTTGTGTAGGCTCGAAACCAAAAATAGTTCAATATTACTGATAATTAATGATAAACTTCAGCACGGGTAGCAAGTAAATCGAGCGATAAAATGACAGCTTATCTTTACGTTTATGGTCCCCGCGGACCATGGAGGTGTTAACCTAAAACGCACAGTCAATTGGTGTGAATGGAACTGAGTTTAAGAACCACCGGGGAAGATCAATCTCGATACTATCTTCCGAGACATGTGTACGCTCCAGTTCAAAATCCGAGTCAGAAAACGAAAGCAAAGCTAACAAAACCGTTTTGGAATACCTGATGAGCGAGGACGAACATATGAGTCATAATAAATGAAAGTTGCTTAAGTCTATTTTAGGTTCTGATAGAAATCTAGGTTTTATTGAAAAGTTTACAAAAATATTACGTTATATATTATATCATATTTAAGGGCACAAAACCAGTAAGGAAAGTTAAAAAGTCGGACGGGCCGACTAGAGATGCTAATATATACAATATCCTGTAGATAGAACAGACATATAATTTTTAGAGGAGCATTGAAATGGAATGGGGAAACTAAATATGTGATCTACATAGATATTTGAACCAAGTAACAATCTCAATGCACATACCATTTTTGAATCAATTAAAAATTTTATGCCAATCGGACTCTTTTGTGTACCATTTGTATGAAATCGAGCTTAATAATGTATGTGGAGCTACATGTAAATCTGGACTTAAATGAGCAACAGTGGCATATATCGTTTAGTATACTGCAGCACAGAGCGCTGTTCACAATTTTATCTCGTGTATATGAAACAGACGTAGGCTCCTCGGTGCTCCATTTGCGTTATCTTGACCGTAACTGGAATCTCATTGAACATTTCAAAGCGATCCGCTCTGCCCTCTGGTGTGGTAATGGTTTACTATATATCTGAATGCGTAAGCACCTGCAAATATTTACATGTAACTCCTCCATCCGAGTACGTACGACAATATAATTGGTATCAATTTAATTATACCCTACACAACTATGTTGTCGGGGTATTATACCTTTGTGCAGCCCCACCTTCATGTATACCGATCGTCATATCTCGACTAGCTGAGTCGATCTAGACATGTGTGTCGCCCATCTGTCCATTATAATTTGTAAACACGATACAGGCCACAGTTATGGACCAATCTTCACGAAATTTTGCAAGAAGGATGGGTTTTGGCCAATGAAGACCCCTATTGTTTTTGGAAAAGATTGGATAATATTTAGGGCATGAAATGGACCAAATACTTAATTTTTGTCCGTTTTTCTGGTCGCTCCAGATGCCGCAATCATGGCCCGAACATCCCGAACGGAGAACGGGATAAGGCTAAATAATAGGCATGCCTGTTTTGACAAAGATTGGTCAATATTTCGCGGTTCAAATGGACCCTGACTTTTGTGTGAAAAATTACAAAATTTGTATTCTATGGCGTATATATTTGCCCCTGAAGGACATATACCCGAGAAGTTGATAGTATATCCAAGAGTAGTGGTTGACCTTTAAATTGATACCAATTATATTGCCGTATGTACTCGGATGTGGAGGCTACACTTAAATATTTACAGCTGCTTAGGTATTCAGGTATTATTTAGTAACCCAATACCATACTAGCGGGCGGAAATATAGCTCTGATCGCATTGAAATTTTCCATGAGATTGCAGTTGTGGTCAAGAATAACTCCTATAATTTTCGGTGATGATTAGATAATTATTTTGGGATGAAGTGCACCTAAAACTTAATTTTTTGTTTTTTTTTTCAAGTCGATCTATGGGCTACAATAATAAGCCGAACATCACAACACAACACACGGTGAAGGGAATCTGGACAAGTATTTAGAAGGGCTGTACTGAATATTAGTAATATTCAGAATATATGTCAGTGTAAGGAAGAGGTGCTGTTGACCTCTAATCGGGCAAGCGGGTGCAAATATCACAACAGATTTCAGTGGTAGTTGTGTAGGGTATTGTATGGTCGGCCCCGCCCGTCTATACTGCTCCGCTCACTGGTTTTCGATTAAATTTCTCGGCTCTATGAACTTCAGGCCGATCTTTATCATAACAGGAATGCTTATTCTTTGGCCCGATCCCCTTCTCCTTATAAGAATTCGCGATGTTTGGGCCATAATTGCAGTCTCTGGAGCGACCAGAAAATCAGACAAAAATAAAGTTTGGTCCATTTCATCCCCTAAATATTAACCGATCTTTACCATAAACAATAGCGGTCTTCATTGGCCAGAACCCATCCCACATGCAAAATTTCGTGAATATTGGGACAGACGGACAGACACACATGTCTAGATCGAGCTTTACAAAGTCTTGGGGCTGCACAAAGATATAATACCCTGACAACATAGTTGTGTAGGGTTTAAATATGCGCCTGTTCATTGAATAATATTTTTAAAAATTCCACGACAATATTTTCTTCTCAAAAAATATTTTAACAAATCTTCGCCTGTAGTGGTTCATTGAAAAATATTTCTAAAAATTGCATGGCTTCCTGAAAAATATTTTTAAAGAAATCACGCCTACAGTGGTTCATGGAAAAATATTTTTAAAAAATTCACGCCTACGGTGGTTCATGGAAAATTATTTTAATAGAATCCCCGCCTACAATGGTTCATGGAAAAATATTTTAAAAGAATCCCCACCTACAGTGGTTCATGGACAAATAATTTTAAAATATCCACGCCTATTTTAGCTCCTTAAAAAATCTCCTTGAAAAAATATATTTAAAGTTTAAAAATACACTCCTCAAAAAATTATATATAAAAAAATGCTTGCTTACAGTGACTGATTGAAGTCACTATAAGCGTTACTATATAATTTAAAAAAATCTTAACTTATAGTACCTCCTTAAAAATATATTTTGTAAATCCAGGCAGACAATGGTTCATAGAAAAATATTTAAAAGAAAATCCATTCCTACAGTGACTCATTGAAAAGCCTTTATACATATTCTTCCATTTTAAATTTTGGTTCTCTCAATATATTAATTTTTTTATTTTATGTTCACATATTCTATTACGTTATTGTTCAAACACTACAATTTTTTCCTGAGTGTACAACTCCATTGTAGGTCTTTTTAAACTTCATCGGCAACATAACGAAAGAACTTATATCTTAATGTTGTTGCTAAACCATAAGCTTTTAAATCGAAACAAATTCGCGTCAATGTAGAGAAAATAGGCGCGCAATATAGACAACTATGGACAGACTTACGTGTCTCTAGTAAGCACACCGTCTCATGCAGTGCAGTTTGGAGACAAGATTATGAACACACACCGCCAATTCCACTAACCCACAGAACTGGGCGCACACACACACATTACCTGAATCTAAAAATCTATGAGCGCTCAATTTGTTAGCGTAGGTCGTTCCATGAAAGGCCACGAAAGAAACGACACCACCAAAGACACAAACGTTTATGGAAACTTTAACTCCCTGTATTGATCATAGATAACATATGGATGGTATACTGTTTAGTGTCTCCAATGGAGCACAGTGACACAGTGGAATATTTCAATGTGTTTTCTTTCATATGTTGGGAAAATGTGAAAAGAACTACTAATGGAAAATATTACAGATAGCTGAAGAAAATAGTAACTTGACTGAGAATGTCAGATCAAAGGTCATATATGTTATTACCTGTAGATACATGCGAAATCTGGGACTTGAGGCCATTAACGCTATCGAGCTTTTCTTTAAAGTGAATTTTCTTCATTATACAACCCATTGTGCAACATCGCAAAATTCGCGGTCGAGGCTAATGCTATTGTTACTATTGTGTGTGGCATGAATATGACGATTGGTTATACTTTGTTGAATATTGGTAATATTGCATGTATTCTATGCTACGGTGTGCTGCCTATTGACTAGACGGATTGGCTGACTGTCTGCCTGTTTGCCAGTGCCTGACTTAGAATATAATTTAGCATGGAAATATTGCAAACTTGGTCGACTGCTTGGCTGACTGACTGGCTTACTGATATCAAAAGCTGGGATTTTCTTTCAATACCTTCGCATTAACATACAACACAAAAATATTAAATTTATTAAATGTTTTGATTTCTCTGCTTACATCTGACATAAAAACAACAATATTTTATGGTGCATAATAATGTTTCTGTATGTGTGGGATGGTGGGTATATTAAGTTAGTTACTCAGCAAGTAACATAATTGTAATTTTTGCGGGAGCTTGGTGGCATATGGTCTTCATCGAAGGGTTGCTTATCATTTTATGGTTATTATGCGGAATGGAACGATAGCCCAATAAATATTTTAAATATTGCATTGATCTATCTATTCCTGGCAGGATCCATGGAACTGTATTGACAATTCTCTGTCAATAGGTCTGATTTAGATATAGTTTCGTCCGATTTTTGGTAAATGGTGCACCGAGGAGCATACACGAGATAAAATTCTGGACAGCGCTCTGTGCTGCAGCATACCAAACGGTATACGCCAAGGTTGCTCAATTAGGTCCTGATTTGCATATAGCTCTATTTTTTACAAATGGTATACAAAATAATCCGATTGACATACAATTTTTCATAGATTTCAGAATGGTATATGAATGACATTTTAATTGTTTCAAATAGCATTAGCATCTCTTGTATGTGTCCAAAGTGGTGAAGGGTATCATATAGTCGGCTCCGTCCGACTTACTACTTTCCTTACTGGTTATACCCTTCACCACACTGTGGTACAGGGTATTATGTCTTTGTACATATGTTTGTAACAGGCAAAAGGAAAAGAGATAAATACATGGTTCCTTTGAGAATATGCATAGAATCACTTTTTAAGTCGATTTATGCATGTCCTTCCGTCCGTCCGTCTGTCTGTCCATGTTAAATTGTAAACAAAGTACAGGTCGCATTTATTATCCGAATTGGATGAAATTTGGCATATTTGGCCCAAAGACGAACCCTATTGAAATTGGGAAAAATCGGTTCAGATTCACATACATATTTTCGTCCGATTTAATGTAAATGGTGTACCAAAGTCCTTATATATCTTTCGATTTGCACATAATTTGGCATAGCTTAATAAATTAGGTCTAGAATGATTTGTGTTAAATTTCCTGAAAATCGGCCCAGATTTAGATATAGCCCCCATATATTTTTTCGTCCGATTTAATGTAAAAGGTATACCAAAGTCCCTATATGTCTTTCGATTTGATCTAAATTTGGCATAGCGTACTGACATAGGTATAAAATGATGTGTGTTAAGTTTCGTGAAAGTCGGTTCAGATTTAGATATAGCTCCCATATATATTTTCGTCCGATTTAATGTAAATGGTATACCAAAGTCCCTATATATCTTTCGATTTGCACGAAATTTGACACAGCGTAATGAGTTAGGTCTAAAATGATGTGTGTTAAGTTTCGTGAAAATCGGTTCAGATTCGTCCGTTTAAGGTAAATGTTGTACCAAAGCCCCTATATTTGGCATAGCGCACTGAATAAAGTCTAGAATGATGTGTGTTAAGTTTCGTGAAAATCGGTTCAGATTTAGATATTGCTCCCATATATATTTTCGTCCAATTTAATGTAAATGGTACACCAAAGTCTCTATATATCTTTAAAAACTTGACATAGTGTACTAAATTAGGTCTAGAATGATGTGTCTTAAGTTTCGTGAAAATCGGTTCAGATTTAGATATAGCTCACATATATATATATATATATATATATATATTCTTCCGATTTAATCTAAATGGTGTGCCAGAGTCCCTATATATCTTTCGATTTGCACTAAATCTGGCATAACGTAATGAATTATGTCTAGAAGGATGTGTGTTAAGTTTCTTGAAATTCGGTTCAGATTTAGATCTAGCTCCTATATATTTTTCTTCCGATTTTATGTAATTTGTCCGATTGCCACACGATTTTGTACAGTGAACTGTAGTAAATATAGGTTAATCTCTGACAAGTCTCATTGAAATCGGTTCAGATTTTGATATAGCTTCTACATAAACATGTTCGTCAGATTTTACACAAAGTGAGTATATCCAATCGGCACAATATTTTGCACTACGTACTGAATTTACTATAACATAACGTGCGGCAAGTTTATTTGAAATCGGTTTAGGTTTAGATATAGCTTCCATATATAGTTTCGTCAGATTTCAGTAAAAGGTGCACCAAAGGCCCAAAGTTAGGCCGTTTGCTCCAAAATTTTGCACAATGTACTGAATTTAGTATAGCGTACGGTGTGCTAAGTATTGTAAGAATCGGTTCAGATTTAGATATAGCTCCCATTTATAGTTTCGTCCGATTTTTAGTAAATGGTTCACCAATGGCCCAAAGGTAGGACAATTTACACAACATTTTGCACAACGTACTGAAGTTAATATAACCTAGCGTGTGGAAAATTTTTAAATCGGTTCAGATTTCGATAGAGCTCCTATATATTTTTTCTCCCGATTTTAACTATATGATGCACCAAGAACTCAAAATGTGGCCGATATGCACAAAACATACTGAAATTAGTATAACTTGTCCTGTGACATGTTTCGATGAAATCGGTTTAGATTTCGATATAGCTTTTATATATATGCTTTAAATTGATTACATAATTTTGTCCCATTGTAGGAAGTAACCCTATATCTGACCAAATGAAATATTTAATATAGGTTGCAGAATGGCATGTTTATTGATCCATTTTCATGTTAATGGGTCTTCAAAAATTCGACGTCTTTTAGGATTCATCTGTTGAATATACCCAAAGTGGTGAAGGGTATTATATAGTCGGCACCGCCCGACTTTACTACTTTCCTTACTGGTTTTTATTTGACTAAGGTCTGTCAGAATTTTTATGAAATTCATCGTGATGAGCATCATTCGGGGCCTGATATTTATGAAACCACGAAAAACGTATGTCTTAATCTTAATCTTCGTATTCTATAGAAAAATTCCTATTTATATTCTTAAAGTTCTAAACTTTCTATAGGCCGTAAAGTTTTAACAGGTCATTTTGAAGTATAAACAGATTTCGGTTATGCTGCAACATAATTATAATGCTTAATTTAATATTTGCACTGCACGTTGTCTCAATTGTTGTTCAAAATTCATAACTTGTTGTTGTTGGCGTCGTGGTGGTAGTCGCCGTCGATGTGACCGTCATCCAAACTGGACTCATATTACATTATGAATATTACACGTAACGTTTCAATAGATAAGTGCAGAGGTTGCTTCTCCTCTACTCCCCTTCTCCTATTACTGATTTCAAATTTATTGATCGATCAAATGATAATTTGAACAGATCGATTGTTCAATGCACGACAGTTCGTTTTGCAAGAAAAAATATTTAAAATTATTGTTGACAGCAGCACATAATGCAATAATATTTCTATCGTATGTTGTTTTTGTTGTATTTGGTTGTAGCAAGCTGTCGTGGCCGGCGTCGTCAGTGACAGTACTGAACAGACACACGTTTATGCAACATTCTAATAAATTGAGCACTCCTAAATGAAAGTCAACGGGCGAGATGACAATTGGGTTATTGATGTCGTAGAATTTTTTCAACGAATTTCGTAGTGAAAATTCACATAAATATGAAAATAAGATAAGAATTATACCTAAAAATCTTAAATGAAATTTAAACAAGAAGATGTGCAAAACTGATATTATAATTTTTGTATGAACTCAATAACAGTTTATAGGTAACAAACTAGAAACACGCTTCAGTACAGCGCATCATAGGACAAATGTAAGGTATTTGGTACATCATTCAGATCAAATCGGTGGAAACTATATATGGGAGCAATAGCTAAATTTGAAAATATTTAAACAAAACACAATATTAGCCATTCTAAGCCCAATTCGGTACAAAAAATGTTGCCGCCACCGGACAATCTTCGAGTATTTACAACAAGTATTAACCAAAATTCAGCTGAGAATCTGAACAATCACACGGTGATTTGGCTATTCAAATTTCGATGTGTAGTCTTTTTATGAATGGTTGTGCAACATTTTGCGTATCAAAAAATTAATGGCACACATATCACTTTTTATACTCTCCACAATGATATTGACCTATAATTGTACCTTTACCAGGTAGATTTTTCAAAACATCGTGATACATTGAAAATGTTCTGAGAAAGGAAATTTTATATGAAAGACATAGTTATATTGCTAAACTTTTGAATGGAAACTATATCAAACCAGTGAGCGGAGCAGTATAGTCGGACGGGGCCGACCATGCGATACCCTACACAACTACCACGAACTCTAACTTTTTGAGGATGTTTATTCCGAGTCTGAGTAATATTTCGTGGTATTTGCCCCCTCTTGCCCGATTAGAGGTTAACAACACCTCTTCCTTACTTTTTTCGAATATTCAGTACAGTCCTTCTATTTACTTGTCCAGATTACCTTCACGGTAGGTTGTGTTGAGATTTTCGGATTATACTCTACTCGAAAACGCCCAAAAAATTATGTTTTCGGTCCATTTCATCCCAAAATTTTAATCTGATCATCACCGAAAATTGTAGGCGTTGTTCTTGACCATAACTGGAACTTTATGAAAAATTTCAAAGCCAGCAGCGCGATATTTCTCCCTCTAATGTGGTAATGGGTTACTAAATAATATCTGAATACGTAAGCACCTGTAAATATTTGACTGTAACTCCCACATCTGAGTAGATACATCACTATATTTGGTATCAATTTAAAGGAAAACCACTCCTCTTGGATATGCTATCAACTCCTGGGGTCTACATCCTCCAGGAGTAAATATATATGCCATAGAATACAAATTTTGTCATTTTTCACACAAAAGTCAGGGTCCATTTGACCCGCTAAATATTGACCGATCTTTATCAAAACATGCATGCTTCTTCTCTGGCCCGATCCCCTTCTCCATGCAAAAATTCGCGGTGTTTGGGCCATAATTTCGGCCTCTGGAGCGACCAGAAAAACCGACAAAAATTTAGTATTTGGTCCATTTCATCCCCTAAATATTAACCGATCTTTTCCAAAAACAATAGGGGTCTTCATTGGCCAGAACCCATCCTACATGCAAAATTTCGTGAAGATTGGTCCATAACTGTGGCCTGTATCGTGTTTACAAATTATAATGGACAGACGGACGGACGGACGGACGGACGGACACACATGTCTTGATCGACTCAGCTAGTCGAGATATGACGATCGGTATACTTAAAGGTGGGTCTAGGACCAATATTTCGCGGCGTTACAAACATTTGGGGCTGCACAAAGCTATAATACCCTGACAACATAGTTGTGTAGGGTATAAAAATTGATCTATATAGACAATTGTCTGTTATGCTGGTTTTTATCAATATCAAATATATTGCTACAACTATTTGGATGTGGCATATTGAAAATGAGCTAATATATACGTACACGTTTCGTTGTCTACCTCCATATAAGGCCAAATAATGACCCATGGAAACGTGTGTCATTATTGATCATATTTGGTAGAGAGATTTTCTACACAATGAGTATCCAAAATATAAACATCTTGGGATGTTGGGCTTGAATCAATCAACATCCCAAGAAGTTTGGGGTGTTGCTTATATGGGGGATTCCCTAAAACGTGAACTAATATTGATCATGTTTAGTACGAAGATTTGACAAACAATGACAACCAAAACCAGTAAGGAATGTTCAAAAGTCAAACGTATTTCGTGAATATAGAACAAACATAGACCCCCTCGGTGTTCATTTACATAAAATCGGGCGAAAATATATATGAGAGCTATATCTAAACCGATTTCAACAAAACTTCACTGACGTCAACTTGCAGCAATTTCAATACAGTTGCCAACATGTAGCTACTTCAATACTCTATGCAAAATTTTGTCTCAGTCGGACAAACATTGACAGTATGGTGCAGAATTTACATAAAATCGGATAAAACAAAACTTCGCGTATATAAATTTGGACCTAATTCTGTACGCTGTACAAAATGTTTGTACCAATCGGCCTAAATTTGATTTTTTTGGTGCTCCATTTACATAAAATGGGACGAAACTATATGTGGGAGCTATATATAAATCTGAGCCGATTCCATAAAACTTCGCATACATCAATCTGGGTCTAAATCAGTACTCTGGGTAAAGTTTAGTCTCAATCGAACCAATATTGGCAATATGGATGAAGCTATAAATGGGAGCTATATCTAAATCTGAACCGATTGCAACAAAACTAAGCATATATCAATCTAAAACTAATTCAGAAGTCTGTGCTAAATTGTGTGTCAATCGAACCAATTTTGGGGGTGTTACGCACCAGTTACAAAAAAATCGGAGGAAACTGTATGGGAGCTATATCTAAATCTGAACCGATTCTAACAAAACTTCGCATACATCACACTGGACCTAAGTCAGTACTCTGTGTTAAATTTTGTCTTAATCGGACCAATATTTGGAGTTCGGTGCACCATTTACTTAAAATCGGATAAAACTATATATGGGAGCTATACCTAAATCTAAATCGATTCCAACAAAACTTCGCATACATCACTCTGCACCTAATTCAGTACTCTGTATTAAATTTTGTCTCAATCGGACCAATTTTGGGAGTTAAGTGCACCATTTACATAGAATAGGACGAAGCTATATATGGGAGCTATATCTAAATCTGAACCGATTTCAACAAAACTTGACATATATGAACCTAGAACCAATTTAGTACTCCGTGCTAAATTTTGTCTCAATCGGACCACTTTTGGGAGTTTGGTGCACCATTTACTTAAAATCGAACGAAACTATATATGGGAGATATATCTAAATCTGAACCGATTTCAAAAAAACTTCGCATACATCAATCGGGACCTAATTCAATACTCAGTGCAAAGTTTTTTGCAAATCGGACCAATTTTGGGAGTTTGGTGTACAATTTACATATAATCAAACGAAACTATATATTGGAGCTATATCTAAATCTGAATCGATTTCAACAAAACTTTGTCTCAATCGGACCAAATTTGGGAGTTTGGTGCACCATTTACTTCAAATCGGACGAAACTATATATGGTAGATATATCTAAATTTGAACCGATTTTACCAATTTCAATAGGGTTCGTCCTTGGGCCAAAAAAATGACATGTTCCAAATTTCATCCAAATCGGATCATAAATGCGACCTGTACTTTGTTCACAACGGACGGACGGACATACGGAAATGCTTAAATCGACTCAAAAAGTGATTCTATGCATATTATCAAAAGGAACCATGGGTCTATATCGATTCCTTTTGCATAATACCCTGTACCTCAGCGATGTATTACGCCAAAACGTGGCAAAGAACTCCGTATGGGGGCTATAACAAAACGTGCAATACCAACCATCCTAGGAGTAATAGCAACTTTCAAAGCTCAAATATTGCGATATCTATCGTGATTTCAACAGATGGACAGTAGAATTTTATTTATACTTATAATATGATTTGTATAACAAATCATCAATATCTACTCTATTTTAAAACATATAACGATATTCGGTATTTTATGGTGTTTTACCAGAAATGGTTGCCAAATTTCACCATGGTACTGAACGATTGCAGGTATCTTAAATGCCCAGCTAATAGTAGAGGGTACAAAAGTTCCGCTCGAACTTAGCGACGCTTTTACTTGTTGTTATACTCAATTAATAATCACAGTTAATACCAGAGTCGAACATATGGGCTCTTTAATTCCGTTAGCATTTTAGTTTCAGATGTTCCAGTGGGTTTAAATGATATGTACCCCTTAAATCATATGCAAATTTTAAAATCCTAAACGGCTGTATAATAAGGTTTATTTTGATAAACTATTAATATATCCGCATTTTCGCGTGATGATTAAAATTTGTAGATCTCACATTAAATATAATAATGTATCCGGCAATATAGATCACAAATCTTGACACTATTAAATGGATCATGATTAACGACTTCATCACTTAATTCAGGAAAAACCACATTAGTTTTACCTCCTGTCAAGAATAACACAGCTATTTTAATTCTTTTGTAAGCATGTCCATATATATATTCAGATATGTGTGTGTGTTTGTTTGTGTACTCCAATGTAAATATCAACGATTTAGTGGTTAACGATCGTGGCTTTAAACGTTTTAATAATTTACAATTTCATAAGATGACATTAATCTTATTTAAATTTATGATTATGAATGCAAAATAAATCAGCATTTAACAAGTAATAAATTCTTGTTCAATTGTCAACCGAATTGACATTGGCAGTCGTATGCAACTGCAACAGCAACTACAACAATTTTACAATAATAAAAACAAAAATAGTTATTATAAATTTATGCATAATTATTTTTTATTTGTTTATTTATTTTTGTTGTTTTGTGTTCTAACTTAGCCGCCGCTTTGTGTTTCCCTGATATCGCCAAATGCGACGACGATGTCATAGCGTTTAATAACCGATCATGATAATATTTAAACATCACAGTGGGGATCATAACGGCGACAAGTGCAACAACTTTTGTATAATGTATTGGAATATTGAATATTGCACGTATTGAGAAAATAACGACATTCTATGGAGAGAAACAAGTTTAGGAGCATTGGATGGCGATGTCGATCGCATTGCATACTACATTATTTATTTATTACGATGAAACTACCCTGCATTCATTCTATTGGACTAAGAACGAACATATATAATCTCGAAATATTTCATATATCATGCGGACATAGCTCCCATATTCAGTGCTGGTCAAAATATATGCAACTGAAACTGACTATATAGAAACCTCTTTATTTGAAGTTAAAAACCAGTAAGGAAAGTAGTGAAGTCGGACGGGGCCGACTATATGATACCCTTCACAACTATGGGTATGTTAAACAGCATTATTAACATGAAATTGGACGAAACTATATATGGAAGCTGTATCTACATCTGGGCCGATTTTCATGAAACTTGGCAGACATCATTCTAGGCTCAATTCAGTACGTTATGCCAAATTTCGTACAAATCGAAAGATATATAGGGACTTTGGTGCCCCATTTTCCTTAAATCGGACGAACCTATATATGGGAGCTATATCTAAATCTGAACCCTAAATCGGACGAAACTATATATGGGAGCTATATCTAAATCTGAACCGATTTTCTCGAAACATGGCACAAATCATTCTGGACCTAATTCAGTACTCTGTGCCAAATTTCATGCAAATCGAAAGATATAGAGGGACTTTGGTGCCCCATTTTCCTTAAATCGGACGAACCTATATATGGGAGCTATATCTAAATCTGAACCGATTTTCTCGAAACTTGGCACACATCATTCTGACCCTAATTCAGTACGCTATGCCAAAACTTGTACAAATTTACAAAAAATCAGGCGAATCTATATATGGGAGCTATATCTAAATCTGAACCGATTTTCTCGAAACTTGGCACACATCATTCTGGACATAATTCCGCACGCTATGCCAAAATTCGTGCAAATCGAAAGATTCTGGGTCTTTGGTGCACCATTTACCAAAAATCGGACAAAAATATATATGGGAGCTATATCTAAATCTAAACCGATTTTTTTCCGATTTTTAGGTCAACTTGGTATTTTGTCCACGTTTAAAGTTCAATTGAAACTGTTATTGTAATATTCCTCGAAATTTTTGGTATTTTTCTGTAAAAGTTATTGATAAAATGGATAACTCGATATTAGCTGGGTCAAAACATAAATACGCTTTTGAAATACGATAAATGCCCTTTTCATACGATACCCTACACAACTACCACGGAACTCTAACTTTTTGCTGATTTTTATTTCGAGCCTGGGCAATATTTCGTGATAATTGCACCCACTTGACCTTTTAGAGATCTACCGCACCTCTTCCTTACTCTGATATATTTTCAGAATATTCCCAATATTCAGTACAGTCCTTCTAATTACTTGTTCAGTTTCCCTTCGCCGTTGGGTTTGTTGTGATGTTCGGCATATAATTAAATTAGGTTTTCGGTCCAGTTCATCCCATTATTAATGTGATCATCACCGACAATTATAGGCGTTGTCCTTGACCATAACTGGACCGCTTGGAAAATTTTAAAGCGATCAGCGATATATTTCTGCTCTCCAGTGTGGTAATTGGTTACTAAATAATATCTTTATACGCACCTGTATATATTTAAGCGTAACTCCCACATCCGGGTGCGTCTTACATAGACTTCTCGGGTCTATGTCCTTCAGGAGTAAATATATACACCATAGAATACAAATTATGTAATTTTTCACATAAAATGCAGGCTCCATTTGACCCGTGAATAATGACCGATCTTTATGAAAGCATGCATGCTGACTCTTTGGCCCGTTCTTTTTTTCTAGAAAAAACGACAAAAATTAGGTGTTTGGACCATTTCATCCCCTAAATATTAACCGGTACAAATTATAATGGACGGAAGGACAGAGGAACGGACGGACACACATGTCTAGATCGACTCAGCTAGTCGAGATATGACCAATATTTCGCGGCGTTACAAACTCTTAGGGCTGCACAAAGTTGTAATACTCTGACAATATAGTTGTTTAGGGTATACACATAGAAATGACAAGGGATACATTCGGGTAGGGGTTAATAAAACGCAATGTGGAAAATTAGAAAAACACATTGTATGATTGGAATATCATTAAGAGAGATGTCTGAAGAGTACAATGTCCCAAGAATTTCAATGTCATATATAGTGAATAAGTATAAAGCCATAATCCCAGTTTCATTGACCCATCTAGGAGGAAGTTTACTAAACAAAAACCGTCGTAGTGATAGTTTGTCTATGCAAATGGTCCAAAAATGAATTTGTTACATGTTTCCTTCAAAAACCAACAGCTGCCACATGTATGAGTACACGCCATATACATACCTAATTAAGAGAAAACCGTCCTACAAAAATGCGCTTAATTAACCTTTTAATCAACCACATATGATAGCAAATGTTCAAATGGAAACGATATTATTCAATAGCGAATCATTATTTACCAACATAAATGGTCAAAGTAATAT
This sequence comes from Musca vetustissima, assembly GCF_032173495.1. Taxonomy (NCBI): domain Eukaryota; kingdom Metazoa; phylum Arthropoda; class Insecta; order Diptera; family Muscidae; genus Musca; species Musca vetustissima. The sequence goes on from NW_026882343.1 coordinate 19,032, forward strand.
GGGAGCAAAATCAAAACATGGGCAAATTTCAAACTTGTCCTGTATCGCCCTCCAAGAACCCGCAATGCAAATTTATAGTCACTTCGTTTGGAAAATGCTGGTCCATTATATGAGAGCTATGTCAAAACCTCGTCCAATATTGAACAATTTCTGTAAATATGCTTTTCTCCCTTCACGAACCCATTTGGGTGGAAATTCTTTCAAAAACAAAAAAGTCGTGATATTTATTTTACTGCTATGTAAAAATGTGAACTCGAAACTTTTCTTCTTATTCTCCAAGAACCCGAAATGCCAAATCACATCCACTTCCCTTGGAAAATGAGGCTAAAATTATTATTCTCTTCACCATACTGTGGTACTTATGTCTTTGTTCATATGTTTGTAACAGGCAAAACGAAACGAGATAGACCTATCACCAGACCAGTCCGTCCGTATATGCATGTAAAATTGTAAACAAAGTACAGGTTAAATTTATGATCCGATTTGGATGAAATTTGGCACAGATAATTATTTTTTTTTTGCCCAAAAATTAAGCCTATAGAAATAATATATCGTTCATTTGCTGCAAGACAAGCATAACTCAAAAAAGCTGATTTTCGAGTTAATGATGCACGATTGTTCGCTATAATAGACCTCATGTTGTGCAAAAAATACATATGAATATCTCTTACACTCTCTAATGGAGAAGCTGTAGAAGTTCCTCTGCCCAATATAACGTGTGAGTAAATTGGAAACTTAAAACACATTTTCTGCAAAATCTTTTTTTTTTTTTTTTTTTTTTGAAATATGTCTGTCTTGCAGCAAATGAGCGATATTTTCGTCCGCTTTAATGTAAATGGTGCACCAAAGTCCCTATGTTTCTTTCTATTTGCACGAAATTTGGCATATCGTACTGAATTGAGCCTGTAATGAAGTGTGGTAAGTTTCGTGAAAATCGGTTCAAATTTAGATATGGCTCCCATATATATTTTCGCCCGATTTTATGAAAATGGTGCACCAAAGTACCAAAAGTATATATCATTCGATTTGCGCGAAATTTGACATAAGGTACTGAATTGATGTGAGTTAATTTTTCAGAAAAACGGTTCAGACTTAGATATATCTCCCTTATATACATTTAATGTTAATGGTGCACCATCGTCCCTATATATATTTTGATTTGCACGGAATTTGACGTAGCGCGTAGTCCAGCATTATGAGTGGTAAGTTTCGTGAAAATGGTTCAGATTTAGATATAGTTCCCATATGTATTTTCGTCCTATTTTATGTAAATTGTGCACCAATGTCCCTATATCTCTCTGGGTTTACACGAAATTTGGCTCTAAAATCATGTGTGTGTGCTAAGTTTCGTGAAAATCGGTTCAAGTTTAGATATACCTACCATATTATATTTCATTTGATGTAAAGAGTGCAAATGCAAAAACGGGTGTCTGACTAAGATTAAATTTAGAAGAATGCGGTCTATTGGATAGCGTGTATAAAGTGTGCTCTAAATCGATTTACACAAAGTTGTCCCATTGTACGTAAACGACTCTAAAAATATACAATTACTGAAAAAAGATACAATTACTGAAAATTGGACCTTTATATGGAGGCCATGTTAAAAAAATTACTTAGATTGAACATTTTCTGTGGTGCTGTTTCGAAAAAATGTAATAAAACTGACTTCCACGTCGGTTGGCAAACGCGGCTAATGCTTTTAAAAACTGAAGATGAGATTTTAACGTTATATGGGGCCACACATCAAATATCTATCTGAAGACGGGCATAGCTAAATTGTCATAGAATTTAGCTCTGATCACAAATGAGTTATCCGAAGAGTATTTCGATGTGTTGCAATTGGTGGAGTGTATATCGTACAATGTGGTTGTATTATGTCCTCCATATCCTGATGAATTTAATCTCTTCGATATTGAGACGTTTTCGACTATAACAGATTGTTAATTATCTTTTCCACGAAACCCATTCACCGTAAGTGTTTCAGCCTAATTTTGGATCGCACATCATCCCCCCAGACCATAAATCTCACCAAACACGCACACCTTAAGTATAAAGAGGCTTCTCAACAATAACTATTGGGTTTCACGAGACCCAGATGTGACATTTACAAAGATCATCATCAGTCAATTTGGTTATTCGATGTAATTGCGGAACATTATAATATACATCAAATACCGATACTGGATTTTATTCAAAACTTGGGCTAGAGCTGCAATATTTTCGGTAGTTCCGGAGCTACGTGTCCGGTTTTATTCTTCACATCACTAACAAGTGGACAGCTATCGAAAAACTTTGCTTTAAAATTGTTGAGATTTATGGCATTTGTAAAAATGTTTAAAGTTATCATTTTTTTAATTAAATTATCTGCCATTTAATATTACAGCCACTCGGTAGAGTTCTTAGTTGATAGCTATTACAAACAACTTACAGAAATCCACACACACTCCTTTATGACTGTAGAGTGCATATATTTATAATCGCTACTACTGTCACCACGATCAGCAATAATTCATTTGCGATATAAACAACTCATAATTTTTCCGATAACAATAAAGGTTTTAGCTGTCATGAGGACTACGACGTCGTAACGACTCCCGCAGAATATGTAAGCACAACAAAAAAACCACAACTCAACTCGGAATGTCAGGCCCACATTCAGGTGCCTTGTTGTGCTGTGCTGGTCACATTATATCAATCAGGTTCACTGAACAATAGCCGGTCATTTGTGCCAATATAAAGTATTACAAAATGCAAACATTTGTCTTGCGATTATTATCAGATATTAAAGAATAGTAAAAAAAACATTTGTTTAATTCAATAATATATTAAACATGTTTACTAAAGTTACACTTAATACGATACAGGTTCCTCACGGTGCTCAGCTTGAGTTAGACTGAAAACTCAGTACCATCATACTGATGGTGAATATTTATTTTAAAGAATATTATAATTTACAATTATTCATTTTTTAACAAGGGTAGAACAACCTAATGAAAACCATGTTAATGATCCATTAATTTGGGCTTGGTATTGCTTCTGTAACCATGGTATGTTTCCGATATATTTCCTATGTTCTGAGCTCAGAGGAGCGAGGAGAACATTGAGGAGGAGAATACTAGAATGAAATTAGTCATTTAAAATGTTTGCCGACAAGATAAAATGATTTTAATATATAAAATTCCCCAATTTCGGAATCAGTAGGAACCATTCGAACCGGATGTGGATGCGACTCGATTATGAATCGCCTCTAAAACAAAGAAAACCAATAAGAAAAGTATTAAAGTTGGACTGGCCGGCTATATGATACCCTTCACCAATTTCGGTATATTTTACATATGTATCCTAACAATTTCATGTAAATCTTCCCTTGAAGGATATGTGATATTTATCTAAAAGTGATCCGCCTAACATCAATCCAGACACACACTTTTCTGCAACCTCTGCTAAAATACATTTCGTCGGGGGCAGATTTACTGTCGTTTGCTATAATGCAATATAGGCAAAGATGGACAGTGGGTAAATACCCGGTAAATTGGATAAATACCCATTTTTGGGTATTTATTTGGGTATTTACTATATTGAATCGGCAGTACTACATCTTACACCCTATTTTACCCAAAAATTGGGTATAAACACGTTAACTGCCGAACCACTTGACATAGCAGGCCAAATTTTTGCTTACATATTTTTAATGTCAAAGCAAATATTGTAATGGAATAATGATATAGCCCCCATATAACCGTATCTCCCGATTTAATGCATTTTTTGTCTATTAGACACATTTTAGGACCAAATTGGCTGTAATTTGGCACATGTGTTCTCTTTGGAATTTATATAATGTTTTAACTAAAATGGGAAGGATCTTCCAGGAGTGAAAGTATTCAGAAGAACCTATATATAAACTATTGTGTACAATGGATGTTGAAGAATTGATCGATAGTTTAGAGCTACGGTTCTGATGGTTCAACCGACCAAAGGTTAGTTAAACAAATATTTTTAAAAAATATTTGTCATTCCAAGAAATGGGAATCCAAAATATAAAACTACGGCCAACTTGGTTAAAAAACGTGCCCAAACGCCCCTTAATACCGAAATTTTGGAGGTACAGTTATTTGGAGACTACTTTAACAAGTTGACCAATATCGATCGTTTCTGGTTTCAAGATTTGCTGCCCAATTAGAACCTCAAATACAATTTGTTTAAAGAAAATGCGCTCAATCCCAAAAATTCCGAATAATGGGGTATACCGTTATATGGGGGCTACTCGAAAAAATTGTCCAATATTGATCATTTTTGGTAGGGAGATTTTCTATACAATGAGAACCCAAAATACCAAATAACAGCCAATTTGGTTGAAAAACGAACCCAATATCGTCAAAACACCCAACATGCAGGGGGTGTGGCCTGCCCATTTTTTCATAAATCTCCTTTTCTCACATTAGTATTCTACACCCCAAATTTGATGAAGCTAGCATGTCGGGATATATTTTATACCGCTAAAATCGCGATTTCAGCCATAGTGCAACGGAACAAATTTATGTAATACAATTTATAGCAATCAGACACTCGTTTCAAATATATATGGAAGCTATATCTGAATCTGTACCAATTTCAACAGGAAAGAGTAACGTCATTCTAGTTTCAATTTGATACGTTGTGCAAAATTTCGTGCCAATCGGACAAACATTGGGAGTTTGGTGCACCATTTACCTAAAATCGGAAGAAAATGAATATGGGAGCTGTATTTAATTCAGTACATTGTATAAAATTGTGTGCCCAACGGATAAATTTTGGAACTCTAGAACACAATTTACATAAAATCGAAAGAAAATAGATATGGGAGCTGTATCTATATCTTAACCGAATTTCATGAAACTTAACACACTTCATTCTAGACTCAATTCAGTACGCTATGTCAAGTTTTGTGCAAATCGGCTGAAAATATATATGGGAGTTATTATATCCAAATCTGAACCGATTTTCACGAAACTTAGCACACATCATCCTACAATCTATTTTTTGCAAAGAAGCAATAAATAGCTTCTGGGGAGATTATCCCAACAAAAAACTAAAGAAACTGATGAGGATCAGTGGCGAGATCCGAAACTATAGTTTACCCTGCCTTACACCTTGGCGAACAATGCCATACATTCCCCACTAATAAAACAGTAAGGAAATTAGTAAAGTCGGACGGGGCCGACAATATGATACCCTTCACCACTAAGGGTATATTAAACAGGACTATTAACATGAAAATGGACGAACTAAAATATGTGATCTTTATTTAAATGTAATAGGACTAAATTCAGTACGCTATGCAATATTAGAACTTTGGTACATACTTTACATTAAATCGGACGAACATATATATATCTAGATCTGAGCCGATTTTCCCGAAACTCAGCACACATCATTTCAGACTCTCTTCAGTACGCTATGTCAAATTTCGTGCAAATCGAAAGATATATAGGGACTTTGGAGCACCATTTACATTGGATCGGAAGAAAATATATATGGGAACTATATCTAAATCTGAACAGATTTTCACGAAATTTGGCAGACATCACTCCAGGTTCAATTTAGTAAGTCATGCCAAATTTCGTGATAATCGAAAGATATATAGCGACTTTGGGGCACCATTTACATAAAAACCGACGAAAATATAGGGGTGCTATATCTAAATCTGAACCGATTTCCAGGAAACTTAGTACACATCATTCTAGACCTAATTCAGTGCGCTGTGCCAAATTTCGTGCAAATCGAAAGATATATAGAAACTTTGGTACACCATTTACATTAAATCGGGCGAAAATATAAATGGGAGCTATATCTAAATCTGAACCGATTTTCACGAAACTTGGCAAAGATCACTTTAGGCTCAGGTCAAAACGTTATGCCAAATTTCGTGCAAATCGAAAGATAGATAAGGACTTTCGTACAACATTTATATTAAATCGGACGGAAATATATATGGGAGCTATATTCAAAGCGATTTTCACGAAACTTAGCACACATCATTCCAGAGTTAATCTAGTACGCTGTGCCAAATTTCGTGCAAATCGTGAGGTATATAGGAACTGTGGTGCACTATTTACCTAAAATAGGACGAAGAAATATATGGGAGCTATATATTTAAATCTGAATCGATTTTTCACAAAACTTAGCACGGGTGTGTAGGAACTTTGGTGCACTATTTATCTAAAATCGGACGAAAATATATATGGGAGTTATATCTAAATCTGAACCGATTTTCATGAAACTTAACACACATCATTCAAGACTTAATTCAGTTCGCTATATTCAAAGCGATTTTCACGAAACTTAGCACACATCATTCCAGAGTTAATATAGTACGCTGTGCCAAATTTCGTGCAAATCGTGAGGTATATAGGAACTGTGGTGCACTATTTACCTAAAATCGGACGAAGAAATATATGGGAGCTATATATTTAAATCTGAATCGATTTTTCACAAAACTTAGCACGGGTGTGTAGGAACTTTGGTGCACTATTTATCTAAAATCGGACGAAAATATATAAGGGAGCTATATCTAAATCTGAACCGATTTTCATGAAACTTAACACACATCATTCAAGACTTAATTCAGTTCGCTATGCCCAATTTAATCCAAATCGAAAGATATACAGGGACTTAATACACCATTGACAATCAATCGTACGAAAATATATATGGGAGCTATATCTAAATCTGAACTGATTTTCATTACACATTATTCTAAACTTATTTCAGTACGCTGTGCCAAATTTCGAGCAAATCGAAAGATATGTAGAGACTTTGGCGCACCATTTACATTACATATACACAAAGCTGGATTCAAAAAGAAGCTCCATGTTTGGGTTCCACAAAAATAGGAATGAGATAGACCCATTTCTTAAACGGATGGGGATCAGAAATGAATCACATACGATTACCCTGTGCGACAACGATCGTGGTCAAAGTGCGGCGAAGCACCTCAAACGGTGAGAAAACCAGGTCTAACGGTGGGACTTATTTATTATGAGTTGTTTCCATATGGTCAAAGGCTGAATTCTGATCTTTCCTGTCCACAACTGGACCGTTTGACGATAGCAATTGACCAGAAACGTCCAGAATTGGCCAACAGGAGTGGTGTCTTGTTCCACCAGCACATCGCTAGGCCACACACATCTACAGTGACTCGCCAGAAACTTCGGAACTTGGTTGGGAAGTTTTAATGCATCCGGCATTCAGTCAGTGAAAGCCCACTACTAGAGTTTTTTTCAAATAGAGAGTAGATGTATATTTGGCCCAAAAAAAGTTTAATAGTCCTATAGTTCATTTAAAAATAATATTCACCACAGTGTGGTGTAGAGTATAATAAAGCGGTCCTACCTATCATTATTGGTAAGAAATTTTATCATCAGGAACAAAAATAACAAAATTTATTCTCCATTTTATTATGCAACAAGATTAGGGGTGGAAAAGTCCTTACGAAGTCGAATGCTTTTGACATGTAAATTAAAAACCCAGAACGACATATTCACCGTACCTGAAGTTTTTATGTTATGGCGAGATTAATTTTTGACAGCAACTCCAATGATCATGAAGAAAAGGTCCAATGCTCCCAATAAGAGTAACAGGAAGAACAAATTACATTATAGACTTCAAAAATTTAAGTTTCGATTTAACCGTTATAGTCTCTAAAGATTTGTGTTTTGATTTTATCGGGCTTTAACACTCCGTATAATTTGTTAATAAAATACATGATTTTTGCTAGGGGTTTAATTTGTCACTCAATGCATTGTGAAAATCAATTGTAAGGAAAAGGGTCTTACCATAATATTTAGTATAGGTTGTGTTTGGAAGGTTTAACTCATATTCCAACAAATTTCTATAGACTGCGTTTGGAAGATTTACCTCATATTCTATCCAATTTTCATAGAAGTTACTCCCAAGAATTCTTCAAATTAATTACATTATTAGGGTTTAGATATTTTATATTATTTGTCTTTCCATCCTATGAAGTTTCTGATTCCTATGCTATATGTAGTAAAAAAGTAAAGGATGAAATCTGCAATATTCAGTCTTACGATGTTTGCTATTCCGATTAGAACTACACTACCCTATGCTAAATCAATCAATTTAACCTTAAATTCAATCAAACCATTAATCATAAATAACGCACATACATATACACTAATGTGAGATTTTGTTGACACTTTATTTCTTTTCGAATATACAAATCTCCTCGAATGATTAATGATTGTTATGATGTATTTAATAAAATTCTCTTTGTAAAGTCGAAATATCAACATCGAACCAACACATGCAAAACCATTAATTCTAAAATGCATAAAGTAAGATATCAAATTTTATTTATACATTTAAATGAGAAAGAGACTGTATTTTTTACCTAACCATGCTCCCCGCCAGGCATCTGTATAATTTGTGACCTCAGACAAACCAAGTCAGACATAATTATTTTGTACTTGTGTATGTACATTTGGTAAAACAATTAATTATTTTTCTTTTTTTCGAAACAGAAAAAAAGAGATATGTATGTCAAACTGATTTCATCACCTTTTGTTACAATTTGTCAAGGAATAGGGAAGGAGCAGAAATAAAATTAATTGTTTTTCGCCAGGTTTATCCTCAATAGATATAACCATGTAGGGTACAAAAGGGTATCATGGGGGAAATTAAACCACAATATGTAGGCCCTGTCGTGTCCCATTCCTAATGTCTGTTCCTCAGTGTGATGTAGCGTACATGCAGGAGTTTCTTGGCATTGATGACTAATTTATATTTATCCGGTTACAATTGCCCATAAACTTGATAAAAAATATCCTTCCTAATTCCTAAGAAGAAATGCATTTCTGGCTAACAACACTCTTGACCTTCTTAAGCTTATTATAAATATGTTTTTATTAGCTGAAATGTTCTAGAATTTCTGTGACATAAAATAAATCTTTTTCCAATGAAAACTGTCACAAAGTGTCTACGGAATTTTTTTTTTTAGTTTTTGCGAAAACAATTGTAATGAACACAATTTCGCCGTACTGGAAGAATTGAAATAAATATGCATAAAAATCATGTTTGTGTCGTAGCTGCTGTTGCTATTCTGACAGACTGTGGTGGCATTCGTTTGAGTTAGTGAGTCATACCCAGTGACCGATAAAACGCACCCACTAAAACTGAGCTCTAAAGAAAAAAAAAATATATATACATAGAGACAAATTATTGCATCTAATAACGTTTCTTTGGCATTTCTGCTGTGCGCTATAATATCGCGGACGGTATTGTCAGTTGTGAAATCTTTACAATTGTGCATAAATTTGTAATAATGTAACATTTAAATAGGTTGGTGGACTATTAACATAAAATCGAAGGAAATAATTTGGTGATATATATTTATATATGACACGCAATTCTAGCCTGATTCGACATTTGCCAAACTATGTTTTTAAACCAATTCTTATCTTTTCAGTTGAAAGTCTGACATTGATGAAAATGGATCACTTAAATATTACACAATGCATGCAAATTATTAAAACCTACTACAAAATAGTGATTTCTGCACAGCTTTAAAAGGAGATTATGGTTTTGAAAAATCGTCCAACTACGGCTATGCTAATAAACTAAATATGTCGTATTTGGAGTTCTGACAATCCACAAGTAATTTAAGAGAGACTTTATACCCAGAAAAAAACTCGCCGTTTTGTGCGTTCTTTGGCCCGTAGGATTGCATTGGAGTGGACCTCACTTCTTCGAAAACGACGATGGAACGACTGGCACCGTAAAGTCGGAGCGTTATAAGAATACGACTTGGAGAATATACGGCTTCAACAAGACCGTGCCACATGCCACACAACTCAAACGAATCAGACTTTATTTCTTGGACATTTCCTGGCCATGTGATTTCTCGTAGTGTCGATATGAACTAGCCAAAAAATTATTCAACATTGCGGACCATTACACGAATGATACACAATGAGAACTCTCTGTGCCAAAGTAGTATATTCGGACGGGACCGACCTTATAACACCCTAAAACCACGAAAAATTTTATTTTTGTCGGCTCTATATTCCGAAATTTGCACCCTTTTGACCGATTACAGGTCAGCAGCTCCACATCCTACCCCTGACATATTAGTTTTGGGGAAAAGGAAATCCGTTATTTTTATATGAACTATAGAACTTTATTTAACATGCTTCGAAAAGTTCGAATTGGGCCAAATATGCACCGTTTTGTTGTATGATGTGTTGCCATTTTGAAGGTAACTTCATAATGCCTCTCTCATAGTAATCTTGCTCTCTATTTGCAAAAAATTATTGTAGTCGATTTTCACAATGCTCCCTAGATACAAATTTTTAATCATTAAATAAATTTAGCAATGGAAGAAAAAGATTGGTACCAAATCCGGACTGTATAGCGGATGCATTAATACTTCCCAACCAAGCTCCTGATGTAGATGTGTGTAGCCTAGCATTGTACTGGTGAAACACGACACCTCTCCTGTTGGCCAATTCTGACCGTTCTGGCTCTATCTCATTCCTTTTGGCCAAGGATTCGATTTTTAGCTCCTGGACGATGTTACGATACCGGTCAACTTCGATCATTTCTACGTTTTTATTGAAATTTTCGACGACGACAAATGGATTTCTTTTTCCCCAATCAAATATTTTCCAAAAAATTTTTTTCCCGAAGTGAATACTTACGTAATAACAAACATTTGGACACTTTAAGTTTTGGTTGATTTGACCCTCGGAATATTGATCGATCATCATCTAAACTGCCTTAGTAGTTGGTAGTAGTAGTTTACCGTGATGATATGATGATATGTGATGTCCTGCATATAATAATGGTGGACTAGAAAATCTTACAAAAATAAAGTTATCGGTTCATTGCACCCTCTAAATATTATCTTCTTAAATTTGAAAGCGATCAGCGCGGCATTCCCTATGATATTGTTTAGTAAAACTACACAATGTCATAAGTCAGCCATTCCTCTTGGATATACTATAAACTTCCCGGGTCTATGTCCATCAGGAATATATATGTATATTCGCCCAAGATTTTTTTTATTAATTTTTCATGCAAAATTCTGGGTCTATTTGACCCGCTAAATATCATCAAAACAAACTGGTGTAAAATTTCATGGTGTTCGGGTCATAATTATGGCCTCGAGAGCGACCAAACGATTAGGGATACGTAGTCGAGAGTAAAAGTCGACTTTTCGATTTTTGCCTCTGACCAAAAAGTCGATTTTTAGACATCGATTTTTGCCTTTGATTAAAAAGTCGACTTTTCGATCATTCGATTTTTCAAAATAGATTTTCGACTTTTACCAATAACTGAAGCAAAATCGACTAAAAATTTAATTTTTTATGAGAAGATGAAATAAAGTTGTGAAAATTGTAATTTTTGGGCAATTTGGGCTTTGTGATAATACACCAAGTATTTATGAAGAAAATCGAATGTCGATCTTGAAAAGTCGACTTTACGATTTTCTCATAGACCAAAATTCGACTTCGACTTTTCAATACAAAAAGTCGATTAGTCTAAAGTCGATTTACTTATCCCTACAAACGATCTGACAAAAACTAAGTTTTTGGTTCGTTGCACCCCTACAAATCATCCCAATATCGCTGAAAATTATAGTTGTCGTCCTTGCAAATAACCGGAAGCTCATGTAGAATTTCGAAACGATGAGCCCGACATTTCCGCCCTCTAGTGGGGTAATAGTATTACTTAACAATATCATGACACATATACACATTTAAATATTCAAGTTTATATTGAATATTTAAATGTGTATATGTGTATGTATTGGTATCAATTTTAAGTTCACCACTCATCTTGGATATATTATCAACTTCCCGGGTCTATGTCTTACTTACTTAGCTGGCTTGTTACAAAACGGTTGTTCCATAAGCCGAGCTTAAAAAAAGATTTCCAAGCGCGTCGGTCTTGTGCGCAAGTCCACCAATCTAATTCGTGGCCTTCCTCTTCTACGGGAACCATCAGTAGGCTCATTTTTATATACCTTTTGAGCTGGGGCATTTTCATGCATCCGCACAACATGGCCTAGCCGCCGTAGTCGCTGAAGCTCAATACGACTGACTATGTCGATGTCCGCGTATAAATTGTAAAGCTCGTGGTTCATTCGACGCCGATATTCACCGTCGACGCAGATCGGCACCTAGATCTTTCGGAGAATTTTTCTTTCAAACACCCCAAGAGCTGCCTCATCTGCTTGCGCAAGTACCCATGCTTCTGATCCATATAATAGCACGGGTAGTATCAGCGTCTTGTAAAGTGTGAGTTTGGTCTGGCGGGAGGTGTCCTTGTTTCTAAACTGCTTACTTAGACCATAGTAGCATCTGTTGGCCATCACAATCCTTCTCCGAATTTCAAAACTGATGTCATTCGGTACCAAGGTATATAAAGTCTTTAACTAACTCGAAGCAGTAGTTCTCAAGTTCCACAGTTGGTCCGAATGTTCGACCCATTATATTGATGTCGTCGGCGTAGGCGAGTAACATGTGTTGTTTGGTGTACAGAGTCTATGTCAGGAGTTAATATATTCACCCCAGAATATATTTTTTTATTATTTTTCATACAAAAGTGTGGGTTCATTTGGCTCGCTAAATATTGACCGATCGTGGTATTAGGGTCATAACTGTGGACCTTAGAGCGACCAGAAAAACAGATAAAAATAAATGTTAACTGATCATTACCAAAAAAAAGGGAACTTCTTTGGCCAAAACCCATCCTACATGCAAAGCTTCGTGATGATTGGTCCATAACTGTGGCCTGTATCGTGTCTAAAAATTATAATGGATACACGAATAGTCGGACACAGATGACTAGATTGATTCAGATAGTCGAAATATGACGATCCGAGTACTAAAAGATGGGTCTGGGGCCAATATTCCACGGCATTACAAACTTTGGGGCCACATAAAGCTATAATATCCTAACAAGATAGGTGTGTAGAGTATATAAAATATTGCATATATTTTCCGATATGCGTCCATGTTTTGGCCATAGAAGGTTTTCGCAATTTTTTTTATTAAAGGGTGAATTATTTTTGTATTCCGTGTTTTAAGACGATTAAAAACATATGTGAGTCTCAGTTATATATCACGCCACATTTTTCGTATTTTTATGTTTCTATACCACTAAAGTGGTTGTAATTTGATATTTTCAAATTTTCTTAAAAAAAAAAAATTATCCGCAGAAATTTTTCAATAGAGGAATATTTTTGAACAACCTCCATATAGTGGTTTAATTTTTGCTATACTAAATATCTTGTTATGTTATATCTTTTTATATATTGTCAGGTTCAAAACCTGAGTGCCTGTAATTTAGAATTTAATTTTCTCAGACCATAGACCACCACACAGTACACACGTGGTGTAGTGTTGAAAAAGTTAAACATATATTTTTATATAAATTTTTATACCCTACACAACTATGTTGTCAGGGTATTAGAGCTTTGTGCAGCCCCAAGAGTTTTTAACGCCGCGAAATATTGGTCCTAGACCCACCTTTAAGTATACCGATCGTCATAGCTCAACTAGACATGTGTGTTCGTCCGTCTGTCCATTATAATTTATAAACACAATACAGGCCACCGTTATGAACTAATCTTCATGAAATTTTGCATGTAGGATGGGTTCTGGCCAATGAAGACCAAATACTTAATTTTTGTCGGTTTTTCGGTTGATACCAATTACATTTTGGCAAAGCCAAATTTGGCAAAGCGTTCTGAATTTGGTCTTAAATAGTTTCTACTAAGTTTTGTAAAAATTGGTTTTAAATTAGATATGCCTACCATATATAGTTTGGTCCAATTTTATGTAAAGTGTGCTCAAAAATCGTATATATCTATATATTTGCACGAAATTCGACATAGAGTATTGAACTGAGTCTTCAGAGTTGAAATTGGTTCAGATTTAGATATAGTTAAATATTTTACAATTCGTATAGGCCCGACATGTTTATTACATTAAAAAAATAATAATGTTTGCGATGTTGCTGTCGTTGTTGTTGCACATTTATAAAATATAAATGCAAATTTTTCATATTGCAGTAGTACGACGTAGAGCGGACCATGTTTAGAATATTTAATAACTTGTTAGCATTTGCTGCAGCAACAAACGAACTACCAACCAACAACAACAACCGTATAAAGTGAAATTATTCTATTGAAATGAACAACAGCAAAAAAAAAAGAAACACACATAATATAACTATCTGACAAGCTGCTCTGACGGTAGACACACTTGCAACTGGAGAAGAAGAAGAAGAAGCAGAAGCCAACGGTAGACAGAAATTAAATACCAATAAATGCAGACAAGTGAACAGAACAGTAATAATGCATTTGATGTCTCTCTGCGAACAGCAACGAATTCATGGACAATGTTATTTTGAATGGCTAGTTAGATTACGAGTACTTGTATGTAGATGGATGGTTTCATTATAACGACCTGAATCATGTCTTCATTTTGTGCCAATGCAAAATTATAATGAAAAAATATTTATAAACAAAATTATGTATAGATATTAATGTTTTAGTATTCTACATGTATATAAAATTCGGATAAGCGTCCAAGTTTTGTATCGATATTACAATGGAGTAGGTAATAGACACCAACAAAATATTTCGCCACTTCGCATCTCCCGTACTTAATTTGTCTAGAAAGATAATAATATGTTTTACTAGAATCCACTCTCGGTCATAATAATGCAAGTTATTCTGTCCTGCAATCTTTATGTCCTACAACCCAAATTGCCAATCTACTGTCCCGTCAATACTTTTTGCCAAAACACAACTAGCCATCAATTTTTATTGCGAAAATCGACATTTACTACTTAAAATATTAATAACTTTGACGAATTTGTTCATTTAAAATTGTTCAGAGGAAATTGTTCTTACCTTTGCAATAATTCTTCATAAACTCTGTTCGATTAGTTTCACATCAACAGTTTTACATATTCGAAACGAATTGATTTTACTACACCAATATAAACTTGAACTTCTTCATTTGGGATGTATTGTTAAGTAATGCACTGTGGTATTGCTGGTTTTCATAGAAAAATTAAACTATTATGGCTTGTCAGTATGGGACAGATTAGACCTACTACGAAAATAGAGAATACCGATTTAGGGTAATTCTGTTTTTCCTTCTGGTTGTAAAACTTCGACATAAACCAATAACAAGGCCAGAGATGGAGCGAACTTTTTATACCGCCCACCATGAGTTAGACATTCAAAATATCTAAAACTGATCAGTACTTTCATAAGGGGACTATTGTATGTTGCTGCCAGTAGAAATGGAAATACAACCAGTAAGGAAAGTAGTAAAGTCGGACTGGGCCGACTATATGATATATGAGGGATCGGACGAAAATATATATGGGAGATATGTCGAAATCTAAACCGATTTTCCCGAAACTCACCACTCATCATTCTAGACTCAATTTAGTACGCTAAGCCAAATTTTGTGCAAATCGAAGCATATAAAGGGACTTTGTTGCACTATTTACCTAAAATCGGACGAAAATATATATGAGAGCTATATATAAATTTCAACCGATTTTCACGAAACTTCACACACATCGTTCTAGACTTTTTCAGCGCGCTATGCGAAATTTCATGCAAATCGAAGGATACAAAGGGACTTTGGTACACAATTTACCTTAAATCGGACGAAAATATATATGGGAGCTAGATCCAAATCTGAACCGATTTTCACGAAACTTTGCACACATCATTCTAGACCTAATTCATTACGCTGTACCAAATTTCGTGCAAATCGAAAGATATATAGGCACCGTTTACATTAAATCGGACGAAAATATATATGGGAACTACATCTAAATCTGAACCGATTTTTCCCAATTTTAATAGGGTTTGTCCCTGGGCCGAATAAGTAACGTATGCCAAATTTCATCCAATTCGGATTATAAATGCGAGAGGGGTATGTTGACTGATCTACTCAGCTTACGCTATTTTTGAGATATATTGGGTACATCTCTTTTTCGGTTGAAATTTTTAACGTTCTGTTTTCTCAAAAGTTCAAAATCCGCATCAGGTCATTTAAAATGACCGTATCATCATTTAAACCTTGGTTACCTCACCGTAGTATGGAGGATATATTAAGTTTGTTTTTCCGTTTGTAACTCATCGAAATAATAATTTCCGATAAAGTATATATATTCTTGATTAGCGTAAGCTTCTATGACGATTTAATGTCTGTATGTTGTAATGCCTCTAGCGTCTAAACGAATTGAGATAGACCGCCAAAGTTTTGCATAGAGTCGTCTTTGGCCTGCAGGCAGTCACTTACGAAGATGTGCTATATCGGTCCGTGTTTAGTCATAGCTCCCATATAAGAATACCACCAATTTTTGGTATTTTGGGGTACTTGCGCGCGTTTTTCAACCGAATTCGCTGAAGTTTGGTATATTGGGTTCTTATTGGGTACCAAATCTCTCTACTAAAAAGATATATATAGGTCCACTTTTTCTGGTAGGCCCCATGTAACGGTACGTCCCAATTTTCAGTATTTTGGGGGGTTTATCGCTTTTTTCGACCGAATTGACTCTAATTTAATACTTTGAGTTCTTATTGGGTTGTTACCCAAAAATACCACTACCACAATTACCCACTAAAAATTATAAATATAGGTAAATTTTTATTACGATATTCCCTATATAACGGTAAGTCCCAAATTTCTGCATTTTGTTTTTAAATAACTTTATTTTTGCAACAGGGAAAATCTCATATCCCACTAGCACCGCATCATTTTACACTAAATTCGGTTCGCTGAACAGAGCTCCTTCTCTATCGAAAAAGTTGGATATTTGGAGCATAATTTGCATGAAGTAGGACGAAAATATATATGGGAGATACAGGTAACCCGATATGAGTTTGGTTCGCTGCAAATGGCTCGGATACTGTCAAGTCTCTATGTATTTATGCATATTGTACAACAAATACCCAAATGTTTTTCGATAGAGGCGAAGGTTTCTCAAATGTAAAGTTATAATGTCTATCTAAGTAAAATTATCTAATGTACCACAGTGCTCACCTCACTCCAAAATATTATGTAATTAGCCAACAGGGAAAGCCAATTCCTTACCATTAACAAATGCGGCAAAACTTAGTGGTAATATTTAAACTGATGTGCAATTAAGCTACGTCAACGGAATTGTCTGGATGCTGTGGAAGTGAGTTAGTTATACTTCATTCATATTATGACACAATAATTTAAATCTATCTATGTTACGTCAACTAATTCTTATTGTCAAAATTGTGTAAAATTTTACACCTTCATTATTAAAATGGCTAATTCTGCATCTGAAATTTAATATTTCAAATTACAACCAAATTTTTTGAAAATTTGCCTAAGACCTTGAAACTACCGAAAATAAAAATACATAAGACGTCATATTTATGCAACGAAATCCAAAATGTTTCAATGACAAATTGCACGATTTCATTGTAAATTTAAATAACTTTATCAATTAATTTTATAAAATCTTGCAACAATATTGTTTTGCTACGAGGTAAGCAGATCATCCAATATTATCGAGATTTATTACAAAAGCACATGATTTAAATGCGATTTAGCAATCGCGATAAAAATAAATTTAAACTAATGACATACGTTAATGACATATTTAACTCTAATCATTAAAATCACATTTAAGCTATTTATGTTTTTATGTAGATTATACCAATATAATAGTATGTGTATGCAATGAAAGTATTCTTACAAACTCTTTTTCTCCATATGCATATCAACCAACATACATACCTCGAAACGAAGTAATGAAACGTGTACACGTTTAAGTCATAAAAAAGCTTAGACTTTCAATGGAAAATTATTCAAAATCTAATCTCAATAAAATTGACTCGGAGGCGGAGGCAGACGACATTAGATTGGCTAAGTACACACTTTTAATGAAATTGCTTACTTATTTTTTTATTAGGAAATTGTTTCCCCTCAACTACCCCAGCCGGTACCCAACACACACATACATGTCTCACTGTTATATTTCCCACACCTTTAACCTTTTTTTATGATTTAGTCATGAATTGTGTTTTGAATTTAATCAATTCGTAAATTATTTCCCTACGCCAACCCAAAAAAATTAACTTCACTACACGGCAGGGAAAATAGTGAAAAATATATAAAATAAAATTATATATGAATTTGGAGCACTTAGTCATAAAATTAATGGCGTGTGAAAATTGTCATGACATACCAACTTGACATTTTGTTGTGTAAATGCTAAGGTAATGTCGAAATTATTATTCAAGTACTATGTACGGGTTATGGGTAAGCTATACATAACAACGATGAGTACGTTATACTGCCATATATGTATAGTTATATTAATCTCAGGTTAATTGTTCAATGAAATTTTGGACACAGGTAATTTTTTGGGTTAGTACTATTTGGTGAGAATAGTTTTAGATACACTATGCATGCAAAATAAAATTGTAAGGAAAGTTCAAAAGTCGGACTATATGCCACCACTTTGGGTACATACAAGAGATCCCCATATCTACAAAATCCTGTAGATACAATATACATAGCAACTTTGGAGGAAAATGGAAATGGAATCGGTCGAAATTAACAGTGTGAAGTACATATATATTTGAACTAAATTAAAACAACTCATACCATTTTGAAAACATGTATGAGAGCTATATAAGTGGACCTATTTGAGCAACCGTGGCATCCACCATTTGGTATCCTGCAACACAGTGCGCTATCCAAAATTTATCTCGGCACAAAATTCAATACACATTATTCTGGTTCCATTTGGTACGTTGTGCACTAATTCATTCTAAGCGGACAAATTTTTCGAATGAAACCTGAAACGTCTTCAATCCAATAAGCTACCCAAAATTTCATATAAAACGAACAGACAAAAGCTCCACCATTTGCACCAAAAGTCCCAACATTGACAGTATGGTGCTCCATTTACATAAAATCTGATTCCAACAAAACGTCACATACATCAACCTGATAATAATTCAAAAAGCTTTGTAATATTTTGTCTTAATTGCTATGCAAACTTTTGTCTCAATCGGACCAATATTGGGAGTTTGGCGCACGAAACTATATATATAAGCTATATCTAAATCTGAACCGATTCCAACAAAACTTCGCATACATCAATCCTGATCTAATTTTGTGTTCTGAGAAAAATTTTGTCTCAATCGGACCAATATTGGGAGTTTACATAAAATCGGACGAAACTATATATGGGAGCTATATCTAAATCTGATCTGATTCCAACAAAACTTCGTATATATCAATTAGGGTCTAATTAAGTACTGTGTGCAAAATGTTGTATCAATCGGATTAATATTGGCAGTATTGTGGTCCATTTACTTAAAACGATTTTCAGAACTTATCACACATCATTCTGGTCCTAATTCAGAACTCTATGGCAAATTTTATGCAAATCGAAAGATATATAGCGGCTTTGGTGCCCCATTTACCTTAAATCGGACGAAACTATATACGGGAGCTATATCTAAATCTGAACCGATTTTCTTCACTTTCAAAAGGGTTTGTCCTTGGGCCAAATAAGTGAGCTGTGCCAATTTTCATCAAAATCTGATCATAAATGCGACCTGTATTTTGTATACAATTTAACATCTACAGACGGACAGACGGACGGACATGCATAAATCGACTCAGAAAGTGATTCTATGCATATTCTCAAGAGGAACCATGTGTCTATCTCGTTTCCTTTTGCCTGTTACAAACATATGCACAAAGACATAATACCCTGTATCACAGTGTGGTGAAGGGCATAATGACAGCTATATCTAAATCTGAACCGATTTCAACAAAACTTCGTATAAATCAAGTAGGACCTAATTCAGTACTCTGTGCAAAATTTTGTCTCAATCGGATCAATCGGTTCGTCCTGGGGTCAAATTTCATCCAAATCGGATCATAAATGCGACCTGTACTTTGTTCTCAAAAATACATTCAGGGACAGACAGACGGACGGACATGCATAAATCGATTCAGAAGGTGAATCTATGCATATTCTCAAAAGGATTCCTTTTACCTGTTACAAACTTATGCACAAAGACATAATAATCTGTACCACAGTGGTGTGAAGGGTATTAAAAAGGGGGTTATATGGGGGTACCTCTAAAAGATGACGAATATTAATAATTTTTGGAAGGGAGATTTATTACTATATACGACTACAACAACAAATTCAGTTGAAAACCTCCCTTAAGAACCCCAAAATACCGAAAATTGGGAGTACCCCGAACCAATATTATTAATATTTTGTGGTGAGATGTGCTACCCAATAAGAACTTAAAGTACTAAATTACAGCCAATTCGGTCGAAAAAATGCGATCGATACGCCCGAAATACTGAACATTGGTTGGAGTTATATGTGTGGCCTACCAGAAAAAATGGACATATATTTACAATTTTTAGTGGAGATATTTGGTACCCAATAAGAACCAACTGTACCAAATTACAGCACTTTCGGTTGAAAAACGCGCTCAAGAAACCCAAAAATACTGAAAATTGGTGGGGGTACCCCCGATATAGCCCATCTCCGAGCCTGACCTGCCTGCAGACAAAACACAAATCTATTCAAAATTTTAGCGATCTATCTGAATTCGGTTAGAGGATAGAGTGATTACAACAGACCGACGGACAGACAGATGGACACGCTTAAAACGTCATCGAGTTTTACGCTGATCAATAATATATGTTATATATTAATATACCCTCCATACTATGGTGGAGGGTATACAAATTTATTTCATTGAAAATTAATTATAATTGAATTTCAGTTCGTAGAAATTATATTATCTTCAATTCTATACTACTTTATGCTTTAAATTTGTTGTTTTAATATAAGAATTGTACTAATAAATATTTCCCCTTCTAGTCTATTTTCGCACTGCCTTACCACCACTAAGTAAAATATTTGTAAAAGATTTTGTGGTCTATCTTTGAGCCAAAACCAAAACTTCGAACTTTGTCATTCGTTTCCACAGCGGGGTAGTTTTTGTGCTACGAGAACTCAATCAAAATTCTGGCCACAGAATTTTCGCGCATAAATGCAATAAGATCACGTTCATAATACATGTTTACACTGTAATACGACTTTAAACTAACAAATGAAGAAATACCATATTTCAACGACACGCCGCCACAAGGAATTGCTGTTGGTTGGTGTGTATGTGACTGTGTGCGTCGTGGCCTCTAGGGAATTCCTTCAAGTGACTGCAGGATATTATAAAAGAAGAAAACGATATGACTGCGAAGTCAAATGAAAGGATTGTCGAAATAACTTTTGTTGACACAACGCCAACGACACAAGTAAGAAATACCAAAAAGTCAAGAATGGAATAACCAAAACTTTTGCAATGTCTACGCTAGAAAGTAGACGAATAGAGCGCGTAAAAGTTCAACCAAAAATATTTATGCAAAAGGATAATAAACTTGTGAGCACACTGTGTGTGTGAGGGGTTGGGGTAGTCAACACCCTTTTCTCCGCCGCCCTACTTTTATTTATGAACAACTTTCTCAAATATTAACCCCAAAGCTTTCTTGT
>NW_026882344.1:0-39503 GCF_032173495.1 Musca vetustissima
TCAAGTTATAATGGATAGACGAATAGATACACATGGCTAGATCGAATCAGTAAGTGCAGATATTACCGGTACACTAAACGGTTCGTGGCGTTACAAACTCTTTGGCCCACATAAGATTTTAATACTCTCACATCAAAGCTGTGTAGGGTATCAAAAGTTTAATTTTGTTTTCCATCATGCCCTCTTCTATTGTTTTCGTTTTTCAATGCTTGTCTGGTTTGAATGTCTTATTTTCTACTACAGCCAGCTACTACTACAACTTCTATCAACAAACTACTACTCATAGTTCATTTTTACACAGATTTTGAGAAAATACTCGCTCACTAAACTCGTCTTCTTACTTGTATTCGAAGAAAAAATGTGTCTTTCTTTTTTTGGGTTTTTGTTTTTCATATTTTCTACACTTCTGCTGTTTGCAAGAAGACGAACGTAAACTTCTTAACAGTTATTCCTCAGTTTTTTTTAAGATTTTTCTTTATCCACTTGTTCTACAACTGCTGCTGTTGTGGTTGTTGTTTTTTTGAGTAAAGGAAAAAACAACAACTAACTCATTTTGCCACTTGAAATGCCTCAATATTTTCCTTAGACATTAAAGTGCAAGACATTTTCTTTTGTTCGATATGATTTTGTTGGGAAAAACTACTGGTTTTTTTTGTTCTTCAGATAATCATTGAAACTATTCTACTTCAAAGAAGTTCAATATAGACACAAACACACACGCACACACAATAATATTTTTTGAAAGATATTGAATCTTCCACTCTAATAAATTCTGTCAAGACTTTACTACAATTGGATGTTTTAGATTAAAATTAGAACAACAACAAAAATAGAGGAGATGAAGACGGGAAATGTTTGTGATTTGTTATTGCTTTGTGGCATATTCGGAAGAAAAATTGGTTATTAAAAATGTGGTTATTATTTGAAAGGGGAGTATTATTTGTTGTCATAACGTCAATAGCAGAAAGGAGTGCAACATGTTTTTATATTTTACAACGTAGTGTACTACAGGGTATTATGTCTTTGGACATAGGTTTGCCACAAGCATTTGAGAATATACTTATACTAACTTCCGATTTAAGGACCAATAAAGTGTCGATTTCCATAAGGATATTTTGTAAGGCCAAACAGAGCATATATTTTTTAAAAAAGATTTCAAGGACCAAAAGAGTGTAAGTTTTTAAATATATAGGTTCTAGTACCAAGAGTAGAATTTCTTAAGAAAGAGCGTGGATATTTTCAAGAATATTTTTTCAAAAATCCGTAGAGCGTAGATTTTTTAAATAATATTTTTTCAAGAGCCAACAGATTTTTTGAAGAATATTTTTATTTCATGAACCAACAGAGCCTAGATTTTTTAAAGAATTTTAAAGATCTTAGAATTTTTAAAGAATAATTTTTCAAGAACCAACAGACCGTAGATTTTTATACCCTTCGACACACTGTGGTACAGGGTATTATGTCTTTGAGCATATGTTTGTAACAGTCAAAAGGAAACGAGATAGACACATGGTTCTTTTTGAGAATATATGTAGAATCACTTTCTAAGTCGATTTATGCATGTCCGTCGGCCCCATATATATCTTTCGATTTGCACGAAATTCGGCATAGCGTACTAAATTACGTCTAGAGTGATGTGTGTTAAGCTTCGTAAAAATCGGTTCTGATTTCAATATAGCTCCCATATATATTTTCGTCCGATTTTATGTAAATGGTGCACCAAAGTCCCTATATATCCTTCGATTTGCACGAAATTTGGCATAGCGTACTAAATTAAGTCCAGAGTGATGTGTGTTAAGTTTCGTGAAAATCGGTTCAGATTTAGATATAGTTCCCATATATATTTTCGTCCGATTTTGGGTAAGTGGTGCACCGAAGTCCCTATATAACCTTTGATTTGCACGAAATTCGGCATAGCGTACTAAATTAAGTCTAGAATGATGTGCAATAAGTTTCGGAAAAATCGCTTCAGATTTCGATATAGCTCCCACATATATTTTCGTCCGATTTTATGTAAATGGTCAACAAAGTACCTATATAAATTTCGATTTGCACGCAATTTAGCATAGCGCAGTGAATATAGTCTAGAGTAATGTGTGTTAAGTTTCGTGCATATCGGTTCAAATTTAGATATAGCTCTCATATATATATATATATATATATATATTCGTCCGATTTTATGTAAATGGTACACCAAAGTCCCTATATATCCTTCGATTTGCACGAAATTTGGCATGGCGTATTGAATTAAGTCTAGAACGATGTGTGTGAAATTTTGTGAAAATCGGTTCAGATTTATATATATCTCCCATACATATTTTCGTCCGATTTTAGGTAAATACTGCACCAAAGTCCATTTATATCCTTCGATTTGCACGAAATTTTGCATAGCATGCTAAATTAATTACTGAGTGATGTGTGTTAAGATTCGTGAAAATCGGTTCAGATTTCGATATAGCTCCCATATATATTTTCGTCCAATTTAATCGTAAATGGTTCACCAATGTACCTATATATCTTTCGATTTGCACAAAATTTGTCACAGCGTACTTAATCAAATCTAGTATGATAAGTGGTGAGTTTCGGGAAAATCGGTTCAGGTATCGATATAGCTCCCATATCTTTTTTCGTCCGATTTCATATAAATAGTGCAACATAGTCCCTTTATATCCTTCGATTTGCACGAAATTTGGCATATCGTAGAGAATTGAGCCTAGAATTATGAGTTATGAGTTTCGGGAAAATAAATTCAGATTTCGATGTAGGTTCTATGTACATATATGTACATATATGTTCTTCCGATTTTACATAAATACAATACAAAACATGAAATTATCAAATTGGGACTTGAATGATGTTATTACGTTTTATTGAAATTGGTGCAGATCCAGCCAAAGCATCCATATGTATTTCGAACGGGTGTCTGATTGAAATTATATTTTTAACAGTGCGGCGTACCGAACAGCGTAATCAATTTTGCTATAAAACGTTTTCCGTAAAGTTGCCCCAGAAGCAGACTGCTCTAAATCTACCCGATTAAAAATAAATTTAGCATTGGTTGCAGAAAGGCAGGACTATGATAGATATGTAGAATATACCCAAAGTTGTGAAGGGTATCATATAGTGGGCCCAGCCCGACCTTACTACTTTCTTTAATTTTTTTAACTCATAGTTTTAAAGGAACATTTGTCCAAAGACCAACACATAGCCGACTTTTTTATTTTTTCAGAGGTCAATCAAATATATAATATTTGATTAGCCTTATAAAAATATTTTTAAAGGACTTATGCCTCCCATTATTTTATACAATCATTGCAAACTATTATTAATTGTTGACATCCTGACATTTCCCCAATACCCCAACCCCCACACTTCCTCGATGTCATCGTGTATCTCAGGGAGTCGTTTTAATTACACATTTCCTTCACTTCACTCTGCAGACAAAATTATGTCAATTAATTCATTGACTGGCTGAAGTATGGAAATGTTTGCCCAATTATGGGCAAGGTGATGGTGGTGCTGCCGACTCAAGGTTTAAAAAACATTTTTTTCAAGGACCAACACAAGGCACAGTTTTTTTTAGAATATTTTTCGGGCTTAACACAGGTTGTTGGGAATCGGCCCAACCCAATGGATGACGACATCAATTTATCGATGATGTCCCATCTCTACCGATACAAATACTCACTCTTCTTCTTGAAGTTGAAATAAGTGGATCGCCAAGGTCAAATATAAAATCAAAAATATATATAATCATTTTAAATAAATAAAAGACCGTCAGAGTCTAAACTTGAAGTTGAAATTTATTTAAAGTGTTTTACTTTGCAGTCAACAAATCGGAAGTATCGTCTGAATACTCGTTATGTTGTTGTTGTTGCAAATTTATTTTGTTCTACAATAATCTTAGATTCTAAAACTACTCAGTAGAATTAGAATCGCTACAAGCCCTTTCGACTGTATCGGAACTTGTACACAGGTATACAGTTTCACATTCTCTACGTAACTGTCTCTAATTTTGTATTTTAGAATAAAATTAGATAGAAAATCTCTTTATTAATCATAAGAGGAATTCAGACGCATTCTTCAATCAATTTGGCTGTAATTACACAGTTTGCATTCTCATTGGGTAGTAAAGCTCCCTACTACTTCCCCAATTGTCGCTATTTTGAAGATTTCAGACATGTTCTTCTACGGAATTCATTGTAATTATATATTTTTGTTTCTCATTGAGTGGAAAATCTTTCTAAAGTAAAAAAATTATCAATATCATAGGTTCTTGAATTTCCATATGTGAGGTTTTAAGATTTTGTTCAACTGATTCCTTATAATATTTTGATTTTTCTATTATTACTCCCTTATATTCGAATGAAATCTATAAATATCAGACAATCTTAAGGTATATTATTCCATCCTGAGCATTTCTTTCTAGAATATTTTCGATATATATATATATATACCCGTAAATAGAACGCACGTCAATTCCATTATCCGCAAAATCATTGGCAATTCTGCTATCTGAGTGCTTGCCTCCCAGTTGTAATTTACCATGGCATGGCCCTCAAAGTCCCGATCGATTTTGGGTATTTTAAATGTTCACCACATTTTGAAGGGTATACCACATGTTTTTTCTCCAAAATACATTTTGGTTTGTATATTTAAATAAAATTTATTTTTGTTTTTTTTTTTTCTAATTATAATAATTGAATTTTAATAATATTTTCAAATATTGCGATAACAACTGTAACAGTTAAAGCCATTGGTTTTTCATATAATTTACCTAAATAAACACAAAAATTCTCTGTATATGTTTACATTAATATTATCAATAAAGGAAAAACTATTAATAATTCAAGATAAAAATAATAAATGTTTTTGTTTTAATTGTAAAACAAAAAACACCTATTTTTACATAATTTATAAATAGGTGTTTTTATAACCTCCACACATTTTTTTTAAATTTACATTTAAGCTATATAAAGGATTATTATTACATTTTATTATTCCCGGTCGTTTTTTTTTTATTTATTTTTTTTTTTTTTTCTTTACCACACATCAGCTATTTCAACTTAATTAAATGCAGACATATTTCACCACAACATTAGCCTAAATTACATAAATTAAAATGTGAACACCTCGTGGCCTGTCAATGCAAGGTGCAACAAAAAATTATTAATAATATCATAAATTTATTATTTTAACCATTCACAAGCAGATATTCAAAATCCATAAAAAAACTTTGAGTGCGAAGAAAAAAACCCAACGCGTGCAAATAATTGTGACATAATTTGCCACTAATAACTGCAATAATAAATAAAATTTCAAAGAAGTAAGCATTAAAAACTGAATTGAAAAACGCTTATGAAACCACAGAGAGAATATTCTGATCAGATTTAATAAAAATTGTGAAAGGAAAAAAAAAAATCCGTTGATGTAGGCAAAAAGTAGCATGTAGTGGCCAGAGTGGTAGGATGGTCATCATGAATATGAATGAGACAAATTAAAATTTAATTATAATTGCTAACATTAACAGGTCAATTTAATTAATGCATAAAATTAACAACAAATATCAATTCAATTAAAAATGTGTGGATATCGGAGGAGCGGCAGAGCAGATGTTAATTAACAAAAACGGTTAAGAGATGGTGGCAAACAAAACTAATGATTATTTAATGATAAAGCGATAAAGAGCCATAAATCCTGGAAAAATCACCGAAGGTCAATTACAAAAAAAAAAAAAAACGGTAAGGAAAGTTCAAAATTCGGACGGGCCGACTATATGATACCCTTCACCACTATGGATACATGCAAGACATATTAATATCTACAATATCCTGTAGATATAGAAATTTCGCATACATCAGTCGGGGCCTAATTCAGTACTCTGTGCAAAATTTTGTCTCAATCGGATAAATATTGGCAGTATGGAGCTTCGTTTACATAAAATGGGACGAAACTATATATAGCAGCTATATCTAAATCTGAACCGATTCCAACAAAATTTCACATACATCAGTCGGGACCTAATTCAGTACTCTGTGCAAATTTTTGCTTCAATCGGACCAATATTGGAAGTTTGGTGCACTATTAAATCAAATCGGACGATACTATAAATCGGAGCTATATCTAAATCTGACCCGATTTCAAAAAAACTTCGCATTCATTAATCATTAACTAATTTATTACGCTATGCAAAATTTTGTCTCAATCGGATAAATATTGGCAGTATGTTGCTCCATTTACATAAAATCGGACGAAACTATATATAGCATGTTTAGATATAAATCTGAACCGATTCCAACAAAATTTTTCATACATCAGTCGGGACCTAATTCAGTACTCTGTGCAAAATTTGCTTTAGTCGGACCACTATTGGGACTTTGGTGCACTATTTACATTAAATCGGACGAAATTCGGAGCTATATCTAAATCTGAACTGATTTCAACACAATTTGGCATATAACTATCTAGACCTAATTCAAGTACTCTGTGCAAAATTTTGTCTTAATCGGATCTATATTGGGAGTTTGGTGCATCAATAAGATAAAATCGGACGAAAATATATATGAGAGCTATATCTAAATCTGAACCGATTTTCTCCAATTTCAATATGGTTCGTCCTTGGGCCTATTAAGTGACCTGTGTGTGTGTTTGGCGAATATTAATAATTTTTGGGAGGGAGGTTTGTTACCATATACGACTACAAAAAACCAAATTACAAAGAGTTTGGTTGAAAAACGCGCTCAAGAACCCCAAAATACCGAAAATTGGGGGGGTACCCTTATATGCGGGCTACCAGAAAAAATGGACCTATATTTATAATTTATAGTGGAGAGATTTGCTACCTAATAAGAACTCGACGTACTAAATTACACTCAATTCGGCCGAAAAATACGATCAGAACCCCCAAAATACCAAAAATTTTGGGGGTACCGTTATATGGGGACTACCAGAAAAACTGGACCTATATTTATAATTTTTAGTGGAGTAATTTGGTACTCAATAAGAACCCAATGTACACAATTTCAGCGCATTCGGTTGAAAAACGCGCTCAAGAACCCCAAAATACCGAACATTTGGGGTACCCTTATATGGGGACTATCCGAAAAAATGAACCTATATTTATAATTTTTAGTAGGGAGATTTGCTACCCAATAAGAAGTACCAAAGTTCAGCGAATTCGGTCGAAAAATGCGATCAAAACTCCCAAAATACCGAAAATTGGGGGTACCCTTATATGGGGACTATCCGAAAAAATGAACCTATATTTATAATTGTTAGTAGGGAGATTTTCTACCCAATAAGAACTCAAAGTACCAAATTTCAGCGAATTCAGTTACAAAACGCGCTAAATAACCTCAAAATACCGAAAATTTGGGTGCACCCTTATATGGGAGCTATGCCTAAACGTGGCCCGAATTTCCTTGGGCCAATTAAGTGACCTGTGCCAAATTTCATCCAAATCGGATCACAAATGTTAACAAAAATACATGGACGGACGGACATGCATAAATCGACTCAAAAAGTGATTCTATGGATATTCTCAAAATGAACCATGGGTCTATCTCGATTATTTTTTCCAGTTACAAACATATGCACAAAGACATAATACCCTGTACCACAGTGTGGTGAAGGGTATACAAACTCAACCGATTTTCTTCAAATTCAATAGGGTTTGTCCTTGGGCCAAATAAGTAGACTGTGGCAAATTTCATCCAATTCGGATAATAAATGTTTAAAATTTAATATCTAAGGATATACAGAGAAACTGACTGACGGACGGACGGATGTACATACATAAATCAACTCAGAACGTGATTCTATACATATTCTCAAAAGGAACCATGATTCTATCTCGCTTCGTTTCGCCTGTTACAAACATATGCACAAGGACATAAAACCCTGTACCACAGTGTGGAACACTATTGCCACAAAACTAAAGACCTCCCCAACTAAGTTAATTCCATAATCGTTTTCCCCCCAAAAAAAAAGAAGCAACATCACTTAGATCTATTTATATCACAAAATTAGTTGCTTTCATTCATATTTCTATGGAAATTCACTTTATTCACAAATTTCTATGGCAACACATTTTTTCTATTACTTTCCGTTTTCGTTCATTCGTCCTCTCATTCACTTCCTTGAGCTTACTTATAATCCTAGGAACTGAAATAAGAACAATTACTTGACGATACCTTATTATGCTCAAGAAGTTAAGTCTTTAATTCGATTAGACCAGGAAGGTAGGTTCCATTTATAGACAACTTTTTGTGCCACTAGTGACAAAAATTTCGGCTAATACCAAAAAGAAGAAAATGAACGGCCATTGTTCTTCGTATTCTCTTTTGGATTTTTTATAAGGGCTTAAATGGCGTTTTAATCATAGTTTGCATAGAAAAAAGAAAACTTGGGAGCACAAATGCTATTATGAATATTTTGAACAATGAACATTTGGGAGGAAAGAACAAAGTGATTTCGAAGACAAAAGAATGCAATTTTGAATGGGATATTTATGCAGTTTAGAGGTACATTGATAAAGAAGAATTATGGGGCTGCTGCAAATTTTTCAAAACAAATTTATTTAAAAATCTACGACTTGAGAGTCTTTGGAATAATTAGGCTTTAGAAAAAATATTTTTTTTAATCCACGCATTGGTAGGCTTTTGAAAAAATATTTTTTAAAAATCCACGCTTTGATAGGCTTTGGAAAATGTAATCTTTTAAAAAATTAGTAAAGTCGGACTGGGCCGACTATATGATACCCTTCACCACTTTGGGTATATTCTACATATCTATCCTTATAATTGTATGTTAGTATTCCCTCGAAGGAACATAGTCATTCAAGTCTCAATTTGACAAACATTATGAGTTTGTAGAAACAGCATATGACCGTTGCCCTGGCCATGACATGAAAATTCTGCTAGGAGATTTTAATGCAAAAAGTCGGAAGGGAAAATATCTTCCTATCCGTTCAGAGGTATTTAAAGCCATGTCTGCGTCCGGCATTCCTGCAAAATTAATACGGCTATGCAGGATAACTTTAAGTGGCACAAGGTTAGCAGTTAAATTCGGAAAGAGCCTATCGGAGCCCTTCAATACCGAACGAGAATTTAGACAAGGTGACAGTGTCGTGTGATCCCATTTAGGAAAAGGTCATACGAGACGCAAATATAGATGTAATGGGTGGGTAACAGCCACCTTTATATCAAAGTGGGTCTGGCAGTAAACGGCGAGAAGATAAGCTGATGGTATCAACGCGCAAGACGTCCAGCTACCACACTGTCAACTTGAGAACTACAGCTTCGAGGTAGTTAAAGACATTATATACCATTGGTACCGCCCGAATTTCGAAAGCACATGAGTTTTGGTAGGAAGGGATTTGTGTGCCAACCATTTAACTATGGGCGAAAGTAAATAAGGTTTAGAAACAAGGCCACCTCCCGCCAGACCAAATACACTATACAAAACGCTGATTACTACGAAACTTTACACACATCATTCGAGATCAATTCAGTACGCTATGCCAAATTTCGTGCAAATCGAAAGATATATATGGACTTTGGTACACCATTTACATTAAATCGGATGAAAATATATATCTATATGAACTCGATTTTCACGAAACCTAACACACATCATTCTAGACGTAATTCAGCACGACACGCCAAATTACGTGCAAATCGAAGGATATATAGGGACTTTGGTGAATTTTTATATAAAATCGGTCGAAAATATATATGTGGGCTACATTAAATCTAAACCGATTTTCACGAAATTTAACGCACATCGTTCTAGACCCAATTCAGTACATTATGCCAAATTTCTTGAAAATCGAGGGTATATAGGAGATATATCTAAATCTGAACCGGAAACTACCAGCTTCATCATTCTAGACTCAATTCAGTACGTTATGTTCGTGCAAATCGAAAGATATGAGGGACTTTGGTGCACCATTTACATTAAATCGGACGAAAATATATATGGGAGCTATATAAAAATCTGAATCGATTTTCACGAAACTTTACACACATCATTCTATACTCGATTCAGTGCGCTATGCCAAATTTCGTGCTAATCGAAGGATATGTAGGGACTTTGACGTACTAATTACTAAATCTAAAGACGATTTTCACGAACCTTAACACACATCACTCTAGACTTAATTTAGTACGCTATGCCAAATATCGTTGTGCCAAATTTCGTGTAAATCGAAAGATATATAGGGACCTTGGTACAGCATTTACAAAAAATCGGACGAAAATATATATGGAGCTATATCTAAATCTGAATCGATATTATGAAACTTTACACCCATCATTCTAGACTCAATTCATTACGCAATGCCAAATTTCGTACAAATCGTAAGATATATACGGACTTTGGTGCACCATTTACTTCAAATCGGACGAAAATATGTATGGAAGCTATACCTAAATCTGAACTGATTTTCACGAAACTTGGCATATATCACTCTAGACTCAATTCAGTACATTATGACAAATTGAAAGATATATAGGGACTTGGTGCACCATTTATATAAAATCGAACGAAAATATATATGGGAGCTATATCTTAATCTGAACCGATTTTCACGAAATTTAACACACATCCTTCTAGACCTAATTCAGAACGATATACCAAATTTCGTGCAAATCGAAGTATATAAAAGGATTTTTGTGCACTATTTACCTGAAATCATATTTTCGTTCGATATGGGAGCTATATCTAAATCTGAACCAATTTTTCCCAATTTCAATAGGGTTCTCCCTTGGACTATATAAATGAACTATGCATATCTCAAAAGGAACCATGTGTCGATCTCGTTTCATATTGGCTGTTACAAACATATGCCCAAAGACATAATTCCCTATTCCACAGTGTGGTGAAGGGTATGAAAACCTACGCCTGCATAGGCTTTGCAAAAATTATGTTAAACCAGTGAGCGGAGCAGTATAGTCGGACGGGGCCGACCATACGATACCCTACACAACTACCACGAACTCTAACTTTCTGAGGATGTTTATTCCGAGTCTGAGTAATATTTCGTGATATTTGCCCCCTCTTGTCCAATTAGAGGTTAACAACACCTCTTCCTTACTTTTTTCGAATATTCAGTACAGTCCTTCTAATTACTTGTCCAGATTACCTTCACGGTGGGTTGTGTTGTGATTTTCGGATTATACTCTACTCGAAAACACACAAAAAATTATATTCTCCATCCATTTCATCCCAAAATTTTAATCTGATCATCACCGAAAATTTTAGGCGTTGTTCTTGACCATAAGTGGAACTTCATGAAAAATTTCAAAGCCATCAGCGCGATATTTCTCCCTCTAATGTGGTAATATCTGAATACATAAACACCTGTAAATATTTGACTGTAACTCCCACATCTGAGTTGATATATCACTATATTTGGTATCAATTTAAAGGCCAACCACTCATCTTGGATATGCTATCAACTCCTGGGTCTACATCCTCCAGGAGTAAATATATATGCCATAGAATACAAATTTTGTCATTTTTCACACAAAAGTCAGGGTCCATTTGACCCGCTAAATATTGACCGATCTTTATCAAAACATGCATGCTTATTCTGGCCCGATCCTCTTCTCCATGCAAAAATTCGCGGTGTTTGGGCCATAATTGCGGCCTCTGGAGCGACCAGAAAAACCGACAAAAATTTAGTATTTGGTCCATTTCATCCCCTAAATATTAACCGATCTTTTCCAAAAACAATAGGGGTCTTCATTGGCCAGAACCCATCCTACATGCAAAATTTCGTGAAGATTGGTCCATAACTGTGGCCTGTATCGTGTTTACAAATTATAATGGACAGACGGACGGACGGACGGACGGACGGACACACATGTATAGATCGACTCAGCTAGTAGAATAAAAATTGGAAACATTTTTTTAAGATTTTACGCTATATTTCATTAAAGAATTTTTGTACACATTTTTTAAGATTTTGTCAGGGTTGGTCATATCAATTATACGCGTATCAAACCAGAACCACAATATATGTCATATACCAAACTTTGAAATTTATGACGACTTAGTTACAAAGCAGCAGAAGGTTATCAGATGGCAAATTTACATATTTTTATTACGTTCTTTTATTTAAAACCCCAAAATAAATTTCTGTCTTAAATTTGGTGGAACAAAACAAAAAATATATATCTTTGGATAACAATTTCTGGAAATCACATAGCAGACAAAGAAAATGCAAATTATTTCCGTTTACAAATCCCTAAAACACCAACACATACACACTCAAAACTTTTGAGACTGTCTACTATACCGCTGATATTGTTGTTGTGTCCATAGTTTGTATACTAACCAGGAGAACAACAACAACAAAACACTTCCTGCTAGGAAACCTTTCTGTTTTGCGACTTTCCTGTTTTGTTTTGATTTCATTTTTTTGCTGGTATTTGGCACTTTTGCTCTGTGCCATAGATAAAGTGTGTGACATGACCTTTTATACTCAGCAGAATACCAAAACAAGAGAAAAACAACAACAACAAAGAAGTGAAAAACACCAGTGACACTGCTACTCAACCACAATTACCCAAAGTTTCGGGTGGACTTAATAAGCTTAGTGGGGGTGAAAGGCTAGGCTAACAAAAGGAAAGCAAGGCAAAACATAACAAAGATCCACTACTGCAGGCAACAAATGTTGTTATCTTCACAATGGTAGATATGCGGAACTACTTGCATACATTTTTTTGACGAAGGTCCTTTCATTCAGTTTAGTTATTATTTA
This sequence comes from Musca vetustissima, assembly GCF_032173495.1. Classification (NCBI taxonomy): domain Eukaryota; kingdom Metazoa; phylum Arthropoda; class Insecta; order Diptera; family Muscidae; genus Musca; species Musca vetustissima. The sequence continues at coordinate 12,767 of NW_026882344.1, forward strand.
AATGTTAATATTTGGTGCAAAGAAGAGGGGGGCTGAGAGGGGAAATATTCTTTAAAAAATCTACGCCTTGTTGGTCCTTTGGAAAAAATATTTTTTAAAAAATCTACGCCTTGTTGGTCCTTTGGAAAAAATATTTTTTAAAAAATCTACGCCTTGTTGAAGCCTTCATGTCTCTGGAAAAACTATTTTTTAAAAATCTACGCCTTGTTGTGGGTCCTTGAATAAATATTCTTTAAAAAATCTACGCCTTGTTGTGTCCTTGCAAAAAATATTTTTTTAAAAATCTACGCCTTGTTGGTCCTTTAGAAAAAATATTCTTTAAAAAAATCCACGCCTTCTATAGACTCTGGAAAAAAATATTCTTTAAAAACAATCCACGCCTTCTATAAACTCTGGAAAAAAATATTCTTTAAAAAATCCACGCCTTGTTTGAATCCTTGAAAAAATGTTCTTTAAAAAATCTACGCCTTGTTTGGTTGCTTAAAAAAATATTCTTTAAAAAATCTACGCCTTGTTGGTCCTTTGGAAAAAATGTCCTTTAAAAAATCTACGCCTTGTTGGTCCTTTGGAAAAAATATTCTTTAAAACATCTACGCCTTGCTGGTCCTTTGGAAAAAATATTCTTTACAAAATCTACGCCTTGTTGGTCCTTTGGAAAAAATATTCTTTAAAAAATCTACGCCTTGTTGGTCCTTTGGAAAAAATATTCTTTAAAAAATCTACGCCTTGTTGGTCCTTTGGAAAAAATATTCTTTAAAAAATCTACGCCTTCTTGGTCCTTTGGAAAAAATATTCTTTAAAAAATCTACGCCTTGTTGGTCCTTTGGAAAAAATATTCTTTAAAAAATCTACGCCTTGTTGGTCCTTTGGAAAAATATTCCTTACAAAATCTACGCCTTGTTGGTCCTTTTGAAAAAAATATTCTTTAAAAAATCTACGCCTTGTTGGTCCTTTGGAAAAAATATTCTTTAAAAAATCTACGCCTTGTTGGTCCTTTGGAAAAAATATTCTTTAAAAAATCTACGCCTTCTTGGTCCTTTGGAAAAAATATTCTTTAAAAAATCTACGCCTTGTTGGTCTTTTGGAAAAAATATTCTTTAAAAAATCTATGCCTTGTTGGTCCTTTGGAAAGAATATTTTTTAAAAAATCTACGCCTTGCTGGTCCTTTGGGAAAATTATTCTTAAAAATAGCAACTTTCAAAATTAGTATATGGGTTTAAGTCCACATTTTCCTTAATAAAATTCCAGACCAAATATTTTTCTCAATATCATTTTGAACGTGATTGGTATTCGCAAAAAAATACGAAAAAACCTCACATAGAAAGCATACCAAGAACTATTGTTAAATATCTATATATACTTACTTGTAAAAGTAAGATTAGTTGTGAATGAAATCAAATCCAACAAAACATTCCACGTACATATAAATAGCACTATTCGAATTCCCCAGGACATAGTGGGTATTTATATTAGATTCAACATCGACAACATTTCGGTTGACCAGATTGTTTTCCATTTTCTGTGTATTTGTTGTTTTGCTTGTAAGTTGTAGACAAAAGGAAATTGCAGATAACAAGCAAAATAAAACTTAAACGCTGAGAACATGCTTCCAAAAGATTTCAGGTAGTGAAAAAATCAATGTTCATGAAGTACTTCGGTATAATCCATAGATGTTCAGGACGTGAATGGTATACATATAATTTCGTAAAATGTAAAAAAAGCAAAGTCGAAGTAGCATAGCACATATACTACGTTGGAAATATTATAGAGGTATCAGGGTACCAGGATCAAAATATTCTAAAGAATTGTATGCCTATAAACCTGTTAGACATAGACGTGATTTTTTATACCCTTCACAACTATATTGTAAGGATATTATAGCTTTGTGTCGCTCCAAGAGTTTGTAACGCCGCGAAATATTGACCCTAATATTCCGTCATATTACAACTAGTTGAGTCGATCTATATATAAAACAAGATACAGACCAATCTTCACGAAATTACACATGTAGGTTCGGTTCGGGTCAAAGGAGATCCCTCTTGTTTTGGTAAAGATCAATTAATATTTAGGGGATGAATGGACTAAAAACTTTATATTAGTCTGTTTTTTTTCTGACTGCTTAAGAGGCCTCAATTACGACCCGAAAGGGAACGGGATTTGAACAATCGTAGCTCTTTTCATGTCATTCGATCAATATTAAGCTGGCCAAGTTGACCCAAATTCTGGTGTGCAAATAAATGCTAAATAATATATAAGCATGCTATGGCTTATATATTATTTAGTCCTGAAGGACAGAGACCTCCCAGAGGAGTGGTTGTCCTTTAAAGTGATACCAGCTATATGGGTGTATGTACTCGGAGTTATACGAAAATATTTAAGGAGGTCTAAGTATTTTGATATTGTTTAGTATTACCACTATCACAATAAATGTCGGGCCGGTCGCTATGAACTTTTTCATGAAGTTCTGGTTATAGTCAAAGACGAAGACTACGGTTTTCGGCAGTGATTATATGATATTTGGGGGATGATATGGACAAAAACTTTATTTTTGATATGATTTTATTTTTGAATGCCACCAACGGATAAACATGATGCTCTTGATGATAATCGGTCAATATATGGCCGTTCAAATGGATCAAAATGGAAATATAGTCGACAACGTCCTTACTGCTTTAAGAATATTTTTTTAGAGACTAGCCGTGGATATTATTAGAATATTCTGTTCAAGAATAGAACAAAACCGTATGCTCAAAAAATCTACAGATTTAGATTTTTGAAGCATGGAATGAGCAATTTGTCGACAAAATTCAGAGACGTAAACATTTTTTCAACGACTAACAGAGCCGTACGGCGTGCATTTTTAAGAATTTGTTTAAAGGACCAACAGAGCAGTAAGGTGTGGATTTTTAAAGATTTTTTTCAACGACTAACAGAGCCATAAGGCTTGGATTGAAGAAGAATTTTCTTGGACTAACAGGGCCATAAGTCTTGGATTTTAAGGCATTTTTTCAAGGACTAACACAGCAATGAGGATGGGATTTTTAAAGAGCCAAAATGCGTGGATTTTTAAAGGTTTTTTCTCAAAAACTAAATGGGCTATATCGGTTCACGTTTTGGAATTTTTACGGGATTATCAAAATTTTTATACAGCATTAGCTATAATTTGGACTTTTATGTTTATTAATAACACTAGAACGCCGAAGGCGGTCATTTTGACCGCTTTCCAATTTCATGTACAAAATCAACTATGCATTTAATGACACTTTTTTTAAAAATTTGATGCATTTTTTATAATAAACGTAATTCTATGAGGCACAAAAAGCCACCATATTTTAAAAAAAAAGTGTAATTAAATGCACAGTTGCTTTTGTACTTGAAAGCGGTCGAAATGACCGCCTTCGGCGTTCTAGTGATAAAGGTCTACGTTTAAATATTGCTTCTATAGAAAGATCCCGCCCCATTTTTCAGTATTTTTAAGTTCTTTTCGCTGTTATCCGACAAATTCTTCTGTAACTCCTGAAGACCATAAAAAACCTATCAGCAGACTATTTACATTGGAAAGTACAGACCTTTTTATATATTTGAACCTCTTGAACACCTCTTGGTGCAGTGTAGAAAACATTTAGTCCGACCAAACTCAACACCATTTTAAAACATTTTTGAGAATTAATGATTTTTTAGGGAAGAACGGAGTCATATTTTGACTGCAATAAAAAAAATTGTGGAAAATTTCGAGCTGTCAGGACAAGATTGTGATGTGAAGAATAAATCCTATGCACGATACTAAAAAACAACTGAAAATGTTGCAGATGTACATTGGAATTGGGCATGTCAAAAATACATTATCCCCTTAAGGCTTATAGAGTTCACAAGAACCCATCGATCATGGAAATCTTGGTGTTTTTACGGATTATGTTTCTGAAATATTTGAAATTCCATCAAAAAATCATATCGACTCATGAAGCCCATTATCACCTCGTTGGCTACGTCACCCAGGTAAATTGTCACAGTTGGTTTTCGGAATGTCCATCTGTTGTGGAGAAGCCTCTTCATCCTTAACGAACTCTACGTTTTATACCCTGCACCAAAGTCCGTGTATACCCTTCGATTTGCACGAAATTTAGCATAGCGAACTGAATTTAGTCTAGAATAATATGTGCTAAGTTTAGTGAAAATCGGTTCAGATTTAGATATAGCTCCCATATATATTTTCGTCCGATGTGATGAAAATGGTGCACCAAAGTCTCTATAAATCTTTCGATTTCAACGAAATTTGGCATAGCGTACTCAATTAAATCTAGAATGATGTGAGCTTATTTTCGTGGAAATCGGTTCGGATATAGGTCCCACATATATATTGTCCGATTTTCTGTAAATGATGCACCAAAAGCACTATATATCTATCGATTTGCTCGAAATTTGACATAGGTAACTGAACTGAGTCTAAATTAGGTGAAAATCGGTTCAGATTTAGACATAGCTCCCATATATATATATATATATATATCCTCCGATTTTATGTAGATGGTGTATCAAAGTCCCTATATATCTACCGATTTACACGAAATTTGGCATAGCGTACTGAATTAAGTGTAGAATAATGTTCGATAAGTTTCGTGAAAATCGGTTTAGACTTAGATATAGCTCCCATATATATTTTTCTCCGATTTTAAGTAAATATTGCACACAAGGACCCAAAATATGACCGATAGGCACACAATGTAGTGAAATTAGTATAACCTAACCTGTGACAAGTTTTGTTCAAATCGGTTCAGATTTGGATACAGCTCCCAAAAATATTTTCCCTCGATTTTAAGTAAATGGTAAATGGTGTCCCGAACACTTCATTTTTGTCAGATTGATGCGAAATCTTGCACAACGTACAAAATTGAGCATAGAATGACGTAATTGATTTTTGTAGAAATGCAGACATAGCCCATATATTCAACCGACTTCACATTTATTGGGTTTCAAACAAATCAACGAGTGTCCGATTGAGATTTGCATTAAATCGATTTACGTAATTTTGTCTTATGCTCTATCTATCCAACTGAAGACTTTTGTATAGGTTACAGAATGACATGTTTATGGATTAATCTAAGTCGGTTCACATTCAGATATAGATCACATATTTTATTTTCTTAAATTTCATGTCAATGACCCTTCGGAAATCCGACGTCTGTTAGAATGTATCTGTTGAATATACCCAAACTGGTGAACGGTGTCATATAGTCGGCGCCGTCCGACTTTACTACTTTCCTTACTGGTTATCCTTAATGGTTAGGTGTAGTGATCTGACCCCTTTGGAATCTGCTTTTATGATAATGCCGTAGGATGCATACATCCTACGTCATTATCATGCTTTGAGTTGGATTATATTGATTTGGATATGTAAAATTTCTGCCCCGTTTAGTCTATGGAAAAGGAGATCGCAAGTGGCCACTGAAATCTTGTGATTTGACACCTTGCGTCAATAGACCTTAGAGCTGAATTCGTAAGGCTATCAAGAAAATAGGGTTTACGAGTTGTGTAATGAAAGTTTATGTATGAAAATTTTATTATGTCTTCACGTTTATTGGATTTCAAAAAAATCCACGAGTGTCCGGTTGAGATTTGCATTAAATCGATTTACGTAATTTTGTCCCATTCTCTATCTATCCAAATGAAGAGTTTAGTGTAGGTTACAGAAAGTAAGCTTGCATACCATCCTCATTAATTCCAAAACTGCAATTTAACAAAATATCACCACTTATTAAAAAATGGGATCCAGATTCCCAGGTTTGAATTGAAAATCTCCTCCGTGAGTAGAGTTGCTATCTTCTTAATTCTATTTCAAATATCATAAGGAAATTGACTCACCTTCCGGAGATAACTCCTTGACAGAAACCAAATGGTTTAAGGAAAAAGACAAAAGACTCTGGTGTTGTATATATGTATGTAATTGTAAACAATACTCAAATTGCTAATCATATCTATCACCATCATTCATATATACACACATATATCTATTTGATACTTATGTCCTCTGTCCATGACAGCCGACCTCTTTATCAATAAAGGCAAATCAACAGCTTTGTCCTTTACCTATTTAATAACTGATAATGGCTAACACAAATAAAGGTTCATATTGCACTCAAACGGTCACACACACACACCAATTATACACATCCTTACATAGTTAACCGATAAAATGTATATTTGCATTGGCTAAAAATTGTACACATGAGTTGTCAAATTGAAAGTCATCAATCATAATCAGCAGCATCAGCAGTTATGATTAGTTTAAAAATGGGAGAAAAGCCACATAACCTCGTAATTTATGCGGGCCTCAAATACAAATATCATTTTCCAATTATCATTTGGAAGTGAAGTGAAATTAGTTGTCGTTTGTCAGGACACACAGATAGGGAAACCGCATAGCACAGAAGCAAAAAATTGTCCTAGGTTATGGTGTATGCAGTAAAGATAAGATAACTTTTTCAATGTTTGATAAAAATCTCTAATGTATGTATGTGGTATGTTGTAAATGTATATATGTGCGTGTGTGTGTCCCGATGAAAATGAGAAGCAATTAATTAATCACATTTGTAGGCGGGCCACACATATACACATCTTATATTTACCACACAATTTAACATCCTTCTTTTGCAGGAAGAGCATGGACATCTGTGTGAGGAAAGACCTTGATGATTCGATAATAAGTAAATATATTTGTACACTTATTAGGGTTATACGTGCATAGACCGCATTTCGACCACTAATTTATCTATATTACAAAGGACCAAAAACAAATATGCATAGAGGCGGACCATCAGTATCAGTTCAAAATAATTTAAAATTGAAAATACCGAGGGATAGAGATAGACAAACAAAAGGACCTGCATTGAATACAAGTATGGAATCGAGTCAGATCACATACACACATGCATTAAATTCTACAAACACTCTCTCACACACGGTTGACTGCAGCTAACATATGTTGTGGTATTGTAGACGTTTAGATTAGATTTTGGCTTAAACATATCATTTTAATAATAAATTGCAACAACAACAAGAACAACAATCGCAATACCAATACACACAACAACAACAAGATACAGCTTAACAAATAGCTTGAAATCATAATTGCCAAACCGGCCCTTACACCACCACCCGGCCTTTCCATGGCCACCACCACAACCACCATGACCAGATGATACTTTAATATCTTCACGCACAATCAAGCAAATGATATCCTTGTTTGTCAAGAGCCTTCTCTCTCATCCAATGACTTACTTCAGACACACAAACATCGATACATATAACCACACACACATTTATCAATGTGTGTAAGTGGCATTGTACATGATTTTTATTATTTATTTGTATTGTCGTCATCCATTGTAAGTGTATTGTGTGCTTTCTAAGGATGTGTGTGTTGGGGCGCTTTTGTGGTCAGTATATTTTCCAAAGATGTTATTCCAAAAAGGGATTTTTGTAGTACACGAATAGGAAGATGGCTTTCTAAGACAACAATACAAGGGATTTTGTATGGAGGGTGTGCATATGTATGTGTGTGGGTGTTTGTGTGTATTTATACACATTTTGCCAAATTGTATATTGTCAGTGGTAAGAGCTATAAGTATGTCTGCTTAACTTGTTTAATCTTTTGCTAAACGATACTCGGATATAATTCCGAAGCACCCATTTAACGTTGCAATCTTAAAGATGATAAATTGATTTTGTTCAATGGGAAATTGTAAGTAATTTTTCTTTTACTTACGACGATACCTTAAATTTCGATTTTAATGTTTAAAATGATAGTTGAGATACTGTCAATGTGATAGAAGAATTTTTAGTCACTGAGAATCTAGAAAATATGTGAAAGGTAATGGTATTATCATTATTTGTAGTTTTATTTTCATCAATCGCTTCATACAGTATAAAATAGGGGGAGGCACATTAAAAGACTTTACAGGTTTTTATATTTGGTCATGGATATTAGAACTAATATACCACTACCGGGGGAGAGCTATAAAAATATCTGAAATGTTTTTAAAACTTGTGTATAAAGACATAACTGACAGAGTGGCGGATGAGACATGTTAGGTATTTCTTTGCTTTTCTAAAAGCTCAAAATATTCGTCAAAAAATAATCTAGTATATATTTCTGATCAGCTTCGAATTGTAAAACTAGCCAAAAATGTATACAGATTTAGGCATACCAGACTCCCTAGGAGATGATAGATACCAAGCAACGGCTCTGATTGGCTTTAACATTACAAAGCCCAGGATTATCTTCAACTCAATTATGCACACTGACCTCTCCGCGGTGTCACCAGGGGTAGCTACTTTCATCATCCGTTGAATTAGTGACACAGTTCTCCCATAAGAACTATACAACAATGGGTTGAGGCGTAGGGTTAGTTGGCCACACTCGCAAAAATAAAATGAAAAAGCTGACGACCCTCCCTGCAATCGCATAAAGAACCACAATCTGCACTTGGGATATGCGCACGTTATACAGAACAGGCGCAGTGTTAGCTTTGGCGAATGTACTCAAGAAGTATAAAACCGATATTATTGTCTTACGGGAAATGCGATGGCAAGGGACTGGCTTAAGTAAGTCAGACGATTTCGCACTGTATAATAAATGTCATGAAATGAGACATGAATTTGGCTGCGGATTTACGGTTAACAGGAGAATAATAGACCTCGTCTCCAGATTCACTCCAGTAGATGAGCGAATTGCTATAATGCGCATAAAAACGAAGTTCTTCTACATCAGTCTTATTTACGCTCATGTTCCGACGGAAGACAAAGATGAACAGCCCAAAGACATATTTTACGAGCGTCTAGAAATAGCATATAAGCGCTGCCTTGGCCATAACGTTAAAATTCTGCTAGGAAATTTTAATGCAAAAATCGGAAGGGAAAATGTTTTTTGACCCACCGTCGGAAAGTTCCGCCTACATGAAGAAACATCCGACAATGGCATGAGGCTTATTGACTTCGCGGCAACAAAATACATGGTAGTAAATAGCACCAAACTCAAGCATCTCCATATACATAAAGCCACCTGACTATCTCCCGAGCAAACAACCAGAAATCTAATTGTTGTGATAGACGGAAGGCATTCATCCAGAGTTTTAGACGTTCGATCGATCCGAGGAGCGAATATCGATTCGGACCATTATCAATATTCGCACCCATGTTAATGTAGCAGCAAAAGTACGATGTAGCACACCACGAAAACTTGACGAAGAAAATCGGCAAACACAACAGATATCAGAAGCCTACACCGCTCAACCAAACCACCAGCTTGACGAAAGCACTCCTTGTCCCAATAATAATATAGAAGCACAATGTCGAAGAATTGTCCACTCCATACAAAAGCAATACTTGGGTATCAAATACCACCATCAAGAAACCCATGGTACGATCAGGAGGGTCATAATGCTACTGATGTGAAAAACGCAGATTGTAGGGCAACCCTGCAGACAGTAGCAACACGTAATGCGATGGAGAATTATCGGGAGAAAGGGAGAGAGGAGAAACGTATTTTCAGAAAAAAGAAGAAAGAACAAGAAAAACGTGAGCGTCAGCAAATCGAGATGTACAAGAGTCAGAATGAAGACCAAAAATTTTACCAACGAGTAAAACACCAAGGTGAAGGCTTTGGTGCAGGCACATCCTCCTGTAGAGATGAAGAAGGAAACCTGGTTACAAATACAGACAGCGTGTTTAGGATCTGGAAGGAGCATTTTGAAAAACTTCTGATATTAAATAATATCGGTGAAGAAGATACTCCAGAACCAATAATAGATGACGGTATAGAGTGTTTACCACCTAGCCAAGATGAGATCAGAATAGCAATAAATCGGCTGAGGAATAATAAAGCGGCAGGTGTCGATGGGTTAGAAGCCGAGCTATTCAATACCGGTGGTCAGATGTTGGTCAGGAGCATGCACCAGCTGATTAGTACAATTTGGCTAGAGGAATGCATGGCCAATGATTGGAACCTGCACGGCACGAAAAAGGAAACAAGGCTATATGTGCCAACTATAGAGGAATAAGTGTCCTTCCCATCGCATATAAAATGCTATCCAGAGTGCTGTGTGAACGATTGAAACCAATGGTCAATGAGATTATTGGACCATACCAACGTGGCTTCAGGCCTGGCAAATCCACCATTGACCAGATTTTCACTCGGCGCCAAATCCAAGAAAAGACCCACGAAAAACTCATCGACACATTTCACCAATTCGTAGACTATAAAGCTTCATTCGACAGCCCTATCCGTTCAGAGGTGTTTAAAATCATGTCTGCTTTCGGCATTCCTGCGAAATTAATATGGATATCCAGGATAACTTTAGCTGGCACAAGATCATCAGTTAAAGTCGGAAAACACCTCTAGGAGCCCTTCAATACCAAACGAGGATTCAGACAAGGAGACAGTTTGTCATGTGATATGTTTATCATCCTAATGGAAAATGTCATACGAGAAGCATAGGTGAACAGAAATGACACTCTGTACACCAATCAACACATGTAACTCGCCTACACCGTTGACATCGGCATAATGGGTCGAACATTGCGAGCGGTAGCAGCCACCTTTGAACAAATTGAGAAGGAGTCTGCCAAAGTGGGTTTGGCAGTAAACGGCGAGAAGACCAAGCTGATGGTGACAACGCGCAAGATGTCCAGTAGACAGCGACCAACCGTGTAACTTAAGAACTACAGTTTCGAGGAAGTTAAAGGTTTAATATACCTCGGTACCGCCATAAAAAAAAAATAATATCATATTTGAAATCCGGAGGATAATAGTGATGGCCAACAGATGCCACTATGGTAAGCAATTTAGAACCAAGGCCACCTCTCGCCAGACCAAACTTACACTCTACAAAACGCTGATACTACCCGTGCTGTTGTATGAATCTGCAGCATGGGTACTTGCGCATGCATGTGAAGCAACTCTTGCGGTATTTGAGAGAAAAGTCTCCTTTAGATCTATGGTCCGATCTGCGTCGACGGTGAATATCGGGGTCTACCACTCTCTGGAGGGCTACAGCGGAAAATGAACTGATATTGATAATTGTTATTAGGAATATTTCTGTCCAAAACGTACTTTCAGTCACCAATATACCGGATAATTGAGGTATTTGCTCTACAGGGGGCAAACTATCTTGGGAAACTTGCTCAAAAGCTTCAAAATATGTAAGGGTCCAAAAGGACCAATACATTCCATTTTCAAAAGGACCAATACATCCCATTTTTTCTCAACAAATTTTTGGAAAGACTGGTTATCACAATTTTTCACTGATATCTGTATTTTTATTTTATGCGACTTCTTCCTTTGGGACCACTTTGAGGGTAAGGTCGATAACCCAGCGTCGATTCATAGACTATTCAGGTTATCGGACAGACACTTTGCGAATTGGTTGGTAGACCATATTGTTTTTCATTATTAAAAGCGTACCTTAAACTTTTTTTATTTTTACCAAACCTATATTATTCTGACCATCCTGTAATCCTGTTTCCTTATATGTATTAAATAAATACATCTCGCATCAACAATTATCATACGGAAACTGGAAGAAATGTATTTTCCATATACGAAAATATACTCTTTACTGGCGCCTTACGACAATATATTGTTGTACACACTTCTCAACATTTGTTATTAATTCTCTGTTGACATTAATTTCCTATTTGCAATATATCTTTAATAGCATATATATATATATATATATATATATATAATTTATTTGGGAAAACCATGTTCAATTTTTATCAAAACATCCTTTAACATGATTAATAATATTGAACGCAGAGAATAAAAACAAACTCAATGGCAATGACAATTTAATATGCATAGAGCAGGAGTAACGGAAATAAATACAAATGCCAAAACATACGTATTCGACATAATGTCAATATTTCATTTTATTTAATTTTTGACCATTGCTGTTGTTCGACTTATCCTTCTCTTTGCCGTTACAAATGCCAAAGAAAAATACGAAAAAAACTAGCAAAATTTAATAATAAATAGTTAAGGCAAGAATGTGTAATAAATTACAATTTGCACATAACTCAATGACCTCATCACATGTTACGTACATACATACATACATCCCTGCACACACCCACATGTGGCTGACAAAAACACTACACACACATACACAACCCCACATGATGTTGCTACATTCTTAGCAGTGAACCTAATGTTGGAAGACCGGGGTGTAGAGTTTATAATTTGACCTTCAGTGTTTGTATCGCTGTTGAGTTGTTGTTGTTGTTGGCAAAAAAAGAAAATCTGTCAGTTACAATACGGATGGTATTCAAGTATTTGTTTTTGTTGTCTACTTGAAATATTAAAGCCGGATACAAAAACAAACAAGCAAAACAGTTACGAGAAAAATCTTAATATTGGAGAAAAAAAATCAAAAAAAAAAAATGTTACAAATCATTGAAATAAAATATTACTTGGAATGAAATAAACAATAAAATTACAGTTTAGTTTCTGAAAAAGAGCCAAAATAACAATCGATGAAATATTTTGACTAAACTGATATTTGTAAGACCATTTCATGGGCAAAATCTTAAACAAGTGAATTGAGAAAACAGGTCCACCTAGCCAAGATGATGTCAGAATAGCAATCAACCGGGTGAAGAATAATAAATAAGCAGGTTCCGATGGGTTACCAACCGAAATATCCTATACCGAACTATTCAAGGTGGTAAGATGCTGCTTAGGAGCATGCACCAGCTGATTCGTACAATTTGTCTAGAGGAATGCAATGATTGGAACCTCAGCATTATATGTCCCGTGCACAAAATATATCGCATATAAAGTGCTATCGAGTGTGCGGTGTGAACGACTGAAGCCAATGATCAGTGACATAATTGAACCATACAAATGTGGTTACCAGTGTTGCCAATTTAGCACTTTTAGTGCTAGATTTAGCACTTTTGAATCTCGTTTAGCACCAAAAAAATTGATCTAGCACCTAGCACATTTTTTAGCATTTTTATTTATTTAATTTTTATTTTTTGGAATAAGTTACAATTTTGGGTATTATTTCGATTTCACATTGACACATTAAAATGTCCCTATGTTTCACGCTATGCTTTTAATGTTCAATGTAAAAAAAGTGCCAGTACATTTGTAAATATGTATTAAAGTTCGAACGGTCAGAACTGTTTGTACCCTGCACCATGTGGAGTGTATTAAAATTTTCTCAAAAAATGGTCGGGTACTTCATACGCTTACTATAGCATCGCCTGCTAGTAGGTTGTTTATTAGGTAAAATGAAAAACCAAATTAAGAGCAAAGTAAAATCCTGGACCTAAATCGGAAAGGAGAAATGAGTTCTTTATTCATCGGGAATCCCGAATACCAAATTGTAGCCATTTCAGAGTACCGAAAATACGTCGCGACCCACTTTATAATGGGGTTATGTCAAAAGATGGGCCTACACTTCGTCGGGAAAAGGTTCAAATCCTTAAAGAACACAAATAGGATAGAATCTTCAAACGGGGGTATGTCCAAACATAGACCTATGTAGAAAATTGCCCGCATAAATATATCCTACCCTTCGAGAATACAGATAATGCGTCTAAAACCTTCCACATAAAGGTGGTAGAGCAGTTCTTCAATATGAGTACATGTGCCTTGACAATTTCTGCATATATGCCATTCTCCGAAACTCCACAAAAAATTAAAAGTTTCAAATTATAGTCAATTTGATGAAAAACTTGCTCGACGACTCCAAAATGGCTTTCTCTAGGGACTACCTCGAAACATAGATCCACATTGATAATTTTTGGTATGGACATTTTTAAGAAAGCAACATATCATATTTAGGGGAACCCCTCGGTTTAAAAAAAAATATTTTGATTTAATTCTAATCTACAAGAAGGAAATTTCAAGTGAAAATCTCAACAACTCTTGAAGATATAGCCGATTTATTGTGCTACCATTAAGTGACGGCAAGAGGGCTTCTCAAACTTTAAACGCATTTTTCACCAAACGGCGTTTTTGCGAATGGCGGGCACGATAACTCAAAAACTAATAATTCGATCGATTCCAAATTTTCAGACGTTTTTCTGTGAGTGTATTGCTATCGTATGAACTAGGATAAATTCAATCGGTCAAGATCTTCCTTAACGTGGTTTGTGGTAAAAATAGGCGATTTTTCAAAAATATTTTTTTAAAGGTCCGTCAATTTGTTGATTTTTGAGCAAAGCCAATAATCTTAGTTCATACGACAACAACATCAAAACAATAACAAAAAATTTGTAAATCATTTTTCTTTTTCTTTAAATCTTCAAACATATATCCGGCCCATTGAAAACCTTGAAAATTTAAAATCGGGAATGGGGGTGGGGATGTTCCCTTAAAGTCTATTCCTCTAATTTCTCTTATACAATTTTTAGCACTTTTATTTGGCACTTTTTACATTTTTTTAGCACTTTCTAGCACTTTTTTAAACAAAGTTTAGCATTTTTTATCAACAAAGTTTTGGCAACACTGGTGGTTACAGACCTAGCAAATCCACCATTGACCAGATTTTCACACTGCCCCAAATCATAAAAAAGACCCACGAAAAACACATCGACACATTATTCCACCCATTCGTCGATTACAAAGTCGCATTCGACAGAAATTGAAAACTACAGCTTCGAGGTAGTCAATGATATTATATACCTCAGTACCACCATAAACAAAACTAATGACATCAATTTTGAGATATAGTGTTGGCAAACAGATGCCACTATGGTCTAAGTAAGCAATTCAAAAACTCTGCAAGACACTGATACTACCCATGGTAGTATATGGATACTTGCGCAAGGAGATAAGGCAGTTCTTAGAGTGTTTGGGAGGAAAATTCTCCGCATGACCTTTGGGTATATCAACGACGAGAATGAATCTCGGCATAAAATGAACCATATATTATTCAGACATATTGAGCTACAGCGTCTAAGGTGGCTGGATCATGTTGTGCGAATGGATGAGGATGACCCACCCAGCTCAAAAAGTATATAAAAGCGTGCCAACTGATGGATGATGCAGCAGGGGAAGGCTAAAAAAGATCAAGTGTAAGACAACATATCGAATCACTTTCCGAGCCGATTTATGCCTGTCCGTCCATGTTAAATTGTAAACAAAATAGAGGTCGCATTTATGATCCGAATTGGATGAAATTTGGCTTAGCTCATTTATTTGGCCCAAGGACGAAACCTATTACAATTGGGAAAAATCGGTTCAGATTTAGATATAGCTCCCATATATATTTTCGCCCAATATAATATAATTGGTGTACCAAAGACCCTGTATATCTTTCGATTTGGACGAAATTTGGCATAGCGTACTGAATTAAGTCTAGAAATATGTGTGTTAAGTTTCGTGAAAATCGGTTCTGCTTTAGATTCAGCTCCCATATATCTTTCGATTTGCACAAAATTTGGTATAGGATACTGAATTAAGTCTAGAATGATGTGTGCTAAGTTTCGTGAAAATCGGTTCATATTTAGATACAGCTCCCATATATAGTTTCGCCCGATTTTAGGTAAGTCCTTTCAGATATAGATATAGCATAGCTTCTATATATAATTTTGACTCATTCATATTAATTGTACAGCAAATAATCAATGGGTGTCTGATTGAGATTAAATGTTAAACAGTGCATAAATAGGATGCAGAATGACATGTGTAGGTATTGATGATATTCGGTTTAGATATAGATAAAGATCACATATTTAAGTTCGTTCAATTTTATGTCAATGTTCCTTCGAAAAGGCGATAGAATATACCCAAGGTGGTAAAGGGTATCATATAGTCGGCCCAGTCCGACTTTACTACTTTCCTTACTGGTTTTGTCTGATTTAATGTAAATGGTGCATCAAAGTCCCTATATATCTTTCGATTTACACGAATTTTGGCACAGCATACTGAATTAAGTCTAGAATGGTGTGTGTTATGTTTCCTGAAAATCGGTTCAGATTTAGATATAGCTCCCATATACATTTTCGTCCGCTTTAATGGAAATGGTGCACCATAATCCTTTTACATCTTTCGATTTGCACGAAATTTGGCATAGCGTGCAGAATTAAGTCTAGAGTGATGTGTGTTACATTTCGTGGAAATCGGTTCAGATTTAGATATGGCTCCCATATATATTTTCGTCCGATTTAATGTAAATGGTGCACTAAAGCCCCTACATGTTTTTTAATTTGCACGAAATTTAGCAAAGCGCACTGAATTAAGTATAGAATGATGTGTGTTAAGTTTCCTGAAAATCGGTTCAGATTTAGATATACCTCTCATATATATTTTCGTCCGATTTTTGGTAAATATCGCACCAAAGCCCATTTATATCCTTCGATTTGCACGAAATTTGGCATAGCGTACTAAATTACGTCTAGAGTGATGTGTGTTAATTTTCGTGAAAATCGGTTCAGATTTAGATATAACTCCCATATATATTTTTGTCCGATTCAATGTAAATGTTGCCCAAAGGTCCTATATATCCTTCGATCTGCACGAAGTGTTACATAGCGTATCGAATTACGCTTAGAGCGATGTGTGTTAAATTTCAGGAAAATCGTTTCAGATTTCGATATCGCTTCCATATATATTTTCTTCCGATTTTAGATAAATTTTGAACCAAAGCCCCTTTATATTCTTTGATTTGCAAGAAATTTGGCATAGCGTACTGAATTAAGCCTAGAATGGTAAGTATTAGGTTTCGTGAAAATCGGTTCAGATTTAGATATAGCTCCCATATATATTTGCTCCCATATATAAATGGTGCACTATATCCCTTAAATTTCTTTTGATTTCCATGAAATTTGGTAAACCGCACTGAATTGAGTCTAGAATAATGTGTGCTAAGATTCGTGAAAATCGGTTCGGATTAAGATATAGCTTCCACATATAAAATGGGGCTATTATATAAAGGGAGTGGATCAATATTCTCCAGTATAGGATTCAATTGCAAGGGTTAGATAAAATCGCATTTTTTCGATTTATAAAAAGTGTGTGCGCATTTTTAGGATTCCAAGACAATCAATGTGGAACTTTGGTCATTATCTCAACGTATTTTATGATCATTGGTTTTAATTAATCGGCCTATACATTCAGTATATGTATATAAAATATGCTTACGTTATTTTAGAAAGTACATACCTGAAATGAGAAGAAAAAAATATTGTGTTGTTAATTAACAACTTATTTTGAATATTGTGATTAAAACATTAATTCTACTTAATTATTTTATTAATTCTAAAATGTCCTTATATACGCGCTAAATTAATTGTAGATATTTGATTTATAATATTGAGAAGCTCTAAATCGAATAAGCTTCAACTTAGTTTTCTAGGAAGCTGGAACCATAATCAACCCATAGAATGAGCAATCTTGGTAATTTCTCTCTGCATACACTATGATTGAAAACCTTATTTATATAACAACGTGCAATCACGTGCACACACTCACATAACTTCTTCGTCTACGCCATTAGAGGATGTATTCCAAAAATAATGTTCAAAACTGGAATTGAACTGTGCAATGTAATGAATGTGCCAAAAACAAAACAACAAAATTATAAGAACATGTTCTCCTATATATATGACAAAAAAATCATTCACATACTCACGTACACATAATAACATTTGTGTGAGTGTATTTCCAAAAAGGTGGTGCTACCGAAGCAGAGGCAGTTCAAAAACATTAGAGAAAAATTCGAATCCTTCCACATATATACATATATCCATCCGGTCCAACAAAAAGTACAAAAGTACCTCTATGTAACAACCTAACTATTTGTGTAATGCTCACGTATAAATTTTCTCTCTTTCTGTCTCTCATTTTTCGGATATTCTGACATTTTACAAAACAAAACATAGAACCAAAATAGTTATGCTGACATCCGAAGGGTGGTATGAACTGAAAAAAAACCAAACAACATCAAAATTATGATTTTCCTTTTTCTAGAAATAAGAACAAATACACAAAAGCCATATACGACGATAGGATATGTTCGGATAATACAAGGACAAATGTTGATTCACACAGGAAATCTGGATTCATGTGTGTCCGCCTCAATTGCACAAAATTTCTGAAGTGTTAGCAACAGTCAAGTGGCAGATCTGACAATCGGACTGTGCCTTTGCCGTATTTTGAGTGTCGACAGCAGCAGAGGCAGCATCAAATGTCAGTGTTCATTAAAGTCGGCTCTTTAAAAGCCATTGAAAACAGAGATGTAATTTGTTGCACTTTTTCCTTCCTCTCTATGTTCTCTATGTTTTGCAGCCAGACTTGGCCTTTTTTTGTTGTGAATACAATCACACCAACGCACACACCGAATATTAGGTCAAGTAATACCCTTTTGTATTCGGAAAAGTGTGTAGGTGAAAGATGTGCATTTAAAGGTTTGTAATTTTTAAAGAAATGTGTGATTATGGTGAAAATGCATCATCGGATTTAAAGAGAACTATTTGGAATTTGGGTACTTACAAGATATGATAACGTGTACAATATCCTCTTGATATTTGGAAGACCATTGAAGTGGAATCGGGCGAAGAAAGTGATTAAAACCAATAAAAGCCATAAACATACTTAGATTTTTTGATGTAACTGAGTTCTATAAGGCGTGGATTTTTAAAGAATATTGTCAAAGCCTACCTGAGCTCTATAAGGCGTGGATTTTTAAAGAATATTGTCAAAGCCTACCTGAGCTCTATAAGGCGTGGATTTTTAAAGAATATTGTCAAAGCCTACCTGAGCTCTATAAGGCGTGGATTTTTAAAGAATATTGTCAAAGCCTACCTGAGCTCTATAAGGCGTGGATTTTTAAAGAATATTGTCAAAACCTACATGAGCTTTATAAGGCGTGGATTTTTAAAGAATATTGTCCAAGCCTACATGAGCTTTATAAGGCGTGGATTTTTAAAGAATATTGTCCAAGCCTACCTGAGCTCTATAAGGCGTGGATTTTTAAAGAATATTGTCAAAGCTATGTGGTTTTACAAAGTTCGTATGTTGAGAACTTGTATGTATATTGCGGTTGATGGGATATTGCATCTGCGAATTAAATTCAAATTTGTCGAGGTTCGACATTTGTCTACACTCTAGAAACAGGTCATTTTTCGAAAGCAGATTTTTGTTGTAGCGATGGATAATTAACAAATAAATAAATATTTTATTAGGTTGGGACTTTGTTTAACATGCTGCGGAATGTCCGATTTGGGCCAAATATATTGTATGATTGTTGCCATTTTAAAGGTAAGTTCATAATGCCTCTTTCATAGAAGTCCTGCTCTCTATTTGCAAAACAACGCTAGTAGTCGATTTTCACAATCTTCCCTAAATACCAAGTTTTTATCATTAAATAAATTTTGCAATGCAAGAAAAAGATGATAATCGATTGGTGCCAAGTCCGGACTGTATGGTGGATGCATTAAAACTTCCCAACCCAGCTCCCGAAGTTTCTGGCGAGTCACTGTAGATGTGTGTGGCCTAGCGTTGTCCTGGTGGAACACGACACCTTTCCGTCGGCCAATTGTGGCCGTTTCTGGTCAATTTCTATTTTCAAACGGTCCAGTTGTTAACAGCAGAGATCAGAATTTAGCATTTGGTAATATGGAAGCAACTCATAATAAATTATCCCCTTCCAGTCCCACGAAATGCGTAGTAGAACCTTACTGGCCGTTATTCGTGGTTTGGCCACCGTTTGAGGTACTTCGCCGCTCATTGATCACGAACGTTTTCGCACAGGGTTGTCATATGTGATCCATTACTCATCTCCAGCCTATCTCATTCCGTTTGGCCAAGGCTTCGCAGTTGGAAATTCGATCCATCCTATTTTTTCTGTTAATTGTTGTGGCACCCAAACATCGAGCTTCTTTTTAAATAGTCGATTTTTAGCTCCTGGGCGACTTCGATAATTTCTTTGATTTCATCGACATTTTCGACGATATCATTCGAACAAATTATCCGATTTACACAAAAAAACGTGACACATAGCACATAACGTGACATATAGCAGTATATAAAAATTCGTAGAAATACAGAAAAATTAATCGGCTTCACTGGTAAAAATATCAAATTACTTTGGAAAACTATTTTCAAAAAATTCTAAAAGGATTCAATGGCCAAAAGTTATTTATATTATTTTCTAAAGAAATTATTTAAATCCATCAATTAATATATCATTCTTTTCTAAATCCTTTATCCTGCTTTTTTATTTTTGTTCATATATAGCCTCAGGATAAACGATTGGCTAACATACATAAGCAATTGATTTCACCAATTAAAATCTTTTAATATATATATATATTTTTTTTTAACTCAAATAAAAATTTGGTTTGAAATGATAACTTGCCTAAGGACTCGTTACTTTCTTTAGCAATTGTATTCCTGTTTTTATTTTTTTTTTTCAACTCATATGTCCTTATCAAATATTACTAATTAACAAATAGTTTTTCTAGGAAACCCGCTCTTTCCCCAGTTTTTACCTATTCATTATAATAATATTCTATAGTTATTTCTTTTACTAAAACTAATAATTTCCTTTATATTACTACTAATTGCTTTCAATCTGACTGATATGTTCTTCACAAACTATACGCTTAGCTAAGGTAATATCCTTCTAAAACTACGACCACTATTCACTTCACTTCCCAATTTTCTCCAATTAAACAAAACAAAAAGCAAAATTATTATCAAAGTTTTAAATATAGCCTCAAGCAATTTATGTGGATGTGTCGATCTCAACTGACAATATTGACAATTTACAGTTCGGGGGTGGGTTTTAGTTTTTCGGTCTTTTGGGTGGAACGGTAAAAAACTTTTTTGTTGATTTAACTTTGGTAGAAAATTACCAGTATTGAAACTTTTCTGATCAGATTATTATGCAAATATGGAGAGACATATACACACACACATAATCACACCAAAGGAAATAAAACTCATACATATGTTGTCGATATGTATATGTCAATATGCCACTATTGTATCATCACATTATGCATATATACATATAAAAAAAACACTATATAATCTCATATATACTCATCTCCATATTGCTCAGCTTTGATACAATCTACTTTTTTGCTTCCATTCTAATTTAACATTCCACCTCCACTTTATGACCCTTTAAGTAAATAAGTCGTCTATTGTCCCCTTAGGTGTATTGAATAAATACTTGGCTTTATTAGTTCAGAACTTACTACTAGATAAAAAGGGGTTATGTTTAACTTGAGAGTGCACGTGTGTGTGAGCGTCATATGCATTCAGTCTGTATGTATGTTTGTTTATGTTGAGTTTATTGTTCGGTAGATAACAATAGCAGTGTTCCCGCACTGTTTAATAGTGAAACTAGTATAAACAGTAAAGAAAGTAGTAAAGTCGGACTGGGTCGACTATATGATATCCTTCACCATTTTGGGTATATTCTACATATTTATCCTAACAGATGTCGCCTTTTCGAAGGAACACTGACATGCAATTGAACGAAATTAAATATGTGATCTTTATCTTATGTAAACCGACAAACATCAATCTTTACACATGTCATTCTACAACCTATGATAAATTTTATAAATCGATTTAAAGCAAAGTATGCTGCACTGTTTAAATTTTAATCTCAATCAGACACCCATTGATTATTTGGTGTACAATCAACATGAGTAGATGGAATTATATATGGAAGCTATGCTATATCTAAATCTGAGCCGATTTCAAGGAAACTTGTCAGAGATTAATTATTATTAACTTCAGTGTGTCAATTGGCCTAGCTATAGGTCTTTCGTGCATACGTAATATGTAAATCTGAACCGATTTCAAGAAACCTTAACACACGTAAGGTTGTACTAACTTCGGTACATTGTATAAAATTGTGTGCCAATCAGCCAAGCGTTGGGTGTTTAGTACACCATTTACATAAAATCGGACGAACATGTATATGGGAGCTATATCTAACCGATTTTCAAGAAACATAACACATCGTTAGCTAAAATGCTAAAAGACGTAACTAACAAAAATTGAAAATTGACTTTTTGAATGAATATTGTGAATGCCAATAAACTACATGTGTTGACAAAGTCAATTTCAATTTTTTGTAATTTACGCCTTTTTGAATTTTAGCTAACGACATATAATTCCGGACATGATTCAGTACACTATGTAATATTTCGAGATAATCGACAGATATATAGGGGTTTGGTGGGCCATTCTCATTAAATCGGACGAAAATATATATTGGAGCTATATCTAAATCTGAACCGATTTTCACGAAACTTAGCAGACATTTTTCTAGACTCATTTAAGTACGCTATGCCAAATTTCGTGTAAATCGAAAGATATATACTTTGGTGCAGCATTTTCATGAAATCGAATGACTGTATATATGGAAGCTATATCTAAATCTTAGCACACATCATAGGAAACTCAATTCAGTACGTCATGCAAAACATTGTCCAAATCTACAATAATACAGGGCCTTTGGTGCACCATTTTCATTACATCGGAAGAAATATATACATTGGAGCTATATCCATATCTGAACCGATTTTCACGAAAATTAGCACACAACTATGTCCAGAATAATTCAGTACGCTATGCCAAATTTCGTGCAAATCGAAAGAAATATCGGGGCTTTGGTGTACCATTTACATAAAATCGGACGAATATTTATATATAAGCGCTTTATCTAACCCGATTTCCTCGAAACTGAGCACACATTATAAGAGACTCAATTCAGTACGCAATGTAAAATTTCGGGCAAATTGAAAATAATATAGGGTCTTTGGTGCACCATTTATATAAAATCGGACGAAAATATATATGATATAGCTCATCTAAATCTGAACCGATGTTCACCATTTCGTCCCTATTTCAATAGGGTTCGTCCTTGGGCCAAATAAATGAGCAATACCAAATCCTTATATCCAAATCATTATAATGCGTATTGTACTTTGTTTACAATTTAGCATCGATACACGGACGGACAGGCTGACATGCATAAATAAAATAAATAAAGTGATTCTAAATAAAGTGATTCTATGCATATTTTCAATATGAATCATGGGTCTATCTCGTTTCCTTTTGCACAAAGACACAAAGACATAATAATACCCTGTACCACATTGTGGGGTAGGGTATAAAAAATGTCATTCGGTGGCAAGCCTGATAGGCCCGAAGCCTGTGGCCACTTTTGTAGGGGAGGTATCCGAGATGACGTGGTACAACAGGGATATAGTCCCATGAACCCTGTTGTACCACGTCATTAGGTTGGGGAAAATGAAATCCATTATTTTTATATGAAATATAGGAGTGTATTTTCGGAATGTCCGATTTGGGCCAAATATGCATCGTGTTGTTATATGATTTGTTGCCATTTTAAAGGTAACTTCATAATGCCTCTCTCATAGAAGTCATGCTCTCTACTTGCAAAAAAAAAAAACTCTAGTAGTCGATTTTCACAATCCACCCCAGATACCAATTTTTATACCCTACACAACTATGTTGTCAGGGTATTATAGCTTTGTGCAGCCCCAAATGTTTGTAACGCCGCGAAATATTGGTCCTAGACCCACCTTTAAGTATACCGATCGTCATATCTCGACTAGCTGAGTCGATCTAGACATGTGTGTCCGTCCGTCCGTCCGTCCGTCTGTCCATTATAATTTGTAAACACGATACAGGCCACAGTTATGGACCAATCTTCACGAAATTTTGCATGTAGGATGGGTTCTGGCCAATGAAGACCCCTATTGTTTTTGGAAAAGATCGGTTAATATTGAGGGGATGAAATGGATCAAATACTAAATTTTTGTCGGTTTTTCTGGTCGCTCCAGAGGCCGCAATTATGGCCCAAACACGCGAAATTTTGCATGGAGAAGGGGATCGGGCCAGAGAATAAGCATGCATGTTTTGATAAAGATCGGTCAATATTTAGCGGGTCAAATGGACACTGACTTTTGTGTGAAAAATTGCAAAATTTGTATTCTATGGCATATATATTTACTCCTGGAGGATGTAGACCCCAGGAGTTGATAGCATATCCAAGAGGAGTGGTTGGCCTTTAAATTTATACCAAATATAGTGATGTATCTACTCAGATGTGGGAGTTACAGTCAAATATTTACAGGTGCTTACGTATTCAGATATTATTTAGTAACCCATTACCACATTAGAGGGAGAAATATCGCGCTGATGGCTTTGACATTTTTCATGAAGTTCCAGTTATAGTCAAGAACAACGTCTACAATTTTCGGTGATGATCAGGATACAATTTTGGGATGAAATGGACGGAAAACATAATTTTTTGTGTGTTTTCGAGTAGAGTATAATCCGAAAATCACAACATAACCCACCGTGAAGGTAATCTGGACAAGTAATTAGAAGGACTGTACTAAATATTCGAAAAAATTAAGAAAGAGGTGTTGTTGACCTCTAATCGGACAACAGGGGGCAAATATCACGAAATACTACTCAGACTCAGAATAAACATCCTCAGAAAATTAGAGTTCGTGGTAGTTGTGTAGGGTATCGTATGGTCGGCCCAGCCCGACTATACTGTTCCGCTCACTGGTTTTTAATTAAAGAAGTTTTGCAATGCAAGAAAAATATTGGTGCCAAGTCCGGACTGTATGGCGGGTGCATTAAACTTTCCGACCAAGCTCCCGAAATTTCTGGCGAGTCACTGTAGATGTATGTGGTCTAGCGTTGTCCTGGTGGAACACGACACACCTTCTGTTGCCCGATTCTGGACGTTTCTGGTCAATTGCTATCTTCAAACGGTCCAGGTGTTGAGAGTAGAGATCAGATTTTAACTCATAATACTGAACTCATAATAAACAATCCCCTTCCAGCCCTACCAACTGCATAGCAGAATCTTCCTGGCGTTAGTCCTTGTTTGGTCACCGTTTGAGGTGCTTCACTGCTTTTTGACCACGATCGTTTTCGCACAGGGATATCGTACGTGATCGTACGTGATCGCACGTGAAATTTCATTTCGTTTGGCCACGGCTTCGCAGATGGAAATTCGATCCATCCCATTTTTCTATTAACTGGTGTAGCAACCAAATATCGAATTTGTTTTTGTAAATGGTTGAAAAGAGTTTTATGGTAGATTTTTAGCTCCTTGGCGATATTACGTCTGCTAACATGCCGATCAACTTCGATAATTTCGGGATATCTTTAGCGATCAATTTTCAGTAGAATTAAGGTTCTAGCTGTAATTTAGTATTCCAAGTTTTTGAAGGGTAAAAATGAACTGTGCCATATTTGATCTTATTCGGATTACAATTCTTTCGCATATTAGAAACATATAGACAAAGACATAGCATTTATATTAATTTCCCGACCGAATTCATATATTTCTAATACCCACCTTACAATTTCGACTGACTGAAATAAACCGCGTTTTTAAAATTTTTCCTTTATATAGCCTTCGCCATATGGCGATATATATCAAATTTGTCAACTCCGTGAAGGATTTTTTATCTGAAGCATCTGAAAGGGGTTCGAAGCCGAAGATTCGAAGCCGTATATTTTATATAAAGAATGATAATTCTGCATGTTGGTAGGTTGTTTTAGTATAAAGTTGTAGCTTCTTATAAATTCTGGAACGGAGCTAATGTGTATACGTGGACAACAAATAAGTAACCGATTTTAATAACCAATACTGGTGACATGCTTGAGATCGAGACGTATATTGCAATTTTTTTTCTAAAACTTAAAAATAATAACGTAAATTAAAATATTTTCAAATTTAATTTGAATTCACTGCGCAGACCTTTAAAAACTCCACAAGTCCATAACTATTCCTTAATTATTATATCACTTATTTATTACTTATTTAATTATTACGATATTCATAATTTCACCCTAAAAACCGAATACCAACTCCTTTTTTGTTTCACTATCTAAACAAATAAATAGCTGTGCAAACTCATTTGGTGGCACTATTTCCTCGTTTTTTGTTCTTCCGTTCTTCCTCATTTTGCTTAGGGAAATAGCTAATAGTTGTAAACAGTTAAACTCTATGTGGCAAGAACAAAAACAAAAATATGTATATAAAACGGTTACACCACACAAAAGTTAACAACATACTGTGAGACACACACTCAGTGATAGCCATTTAAAACTAAAACCATCCTAGTGAAATATCCTGGAATACACTCTAAAACTACTATAAGGCTCTCGGTGTACACAGGAAGAGAGCAAGAAGAAATAAACTTCCATAAACCCGTTGGCACTTTTAGCTGAAATAAAAAGGGCTCTTACTACAATATCAATAAATTGATTGTACAACACTCACACACACATATACAAGCATATATATACATAAATCTGCATTCATGCATGTATGTATTTGTATACATTTGTCTGTATTTATATATAATATGTAAATAGGCATGAATATGAACATAAAACTCACATGAATAGAGAGATAAATCTTCAACTGTCATATATTAGGGTGGATGAAATGTTATATGGGCAAGAGAAAAATTCGATTAACTAAAAGGAATTCTGAAATATGTACATGACTATTTTGTGGAGGAGTAAATAGAAAGAATTGGAGCAATATTTCACATCTTCAAAGTTTTTCTAGGTTTGGAAGGGATATTGCAATGTGTAAGGTATGTATAAAATCTGTTACTTTCCTCGGGAATTATTGTTGTTGTTTTTATATGAACAGTAGGACTTTATTTAACATACTTCGGAATGTCCGATTTGGGCCAAGT
>NW_026882345.1:0-4067 GCF_032173495.1 Musca vetustissima
CCCTGAAGGAAATGTGGGGTGTTGTATCGCCTTTGTCTACTATTGTGGCGACATGTCTCCATATTTTCTACAACTTGTCTACATATCATGTAATAAGAAGAAGCATTTGTTATGTTAACAACCAACTGAGCATGGTTATGCTTCTTCTTTTTTTCTTTAATTATAAATATGTTGGCGGCAATAGACAGATATTTTGTTAAAAACGCGAGTTTAAAGTTATTAATGGTAATAATTAAATTAATTAATTAATTGGTGAAAAAATTTTTGAGCAAAAGAAATTATAAAAAATTTACAAGTGACATATGTGACCTTTTGTCTATATATACAAACTATTGACTTACTACTGACCGTGTCCACATATGCGACGCTGTGTCTATATCTAAAAACTACTGACTTACTACTGACCAAGTCACTAGTTCATTTCCAATGACAAGCACATGTTAAATGTCAATAGTAAAATGCATTGTGTTGGGTATAGTCGGTCAACAGTATTGGTGACAATGCCAATAGTAAGTCAATACTGATTTACTGTAGACATTTCCTACAGGGAAACGACAACATGGCCCGAACAAATGCCACTCACATACAGACACACACGTACTCTGTGTATTTAGCGAGCCAACAAGAAATTGTATACCCACATTTTGTCGAGTTATTTCCTTTTTATGATTAGATTGCATTTAGGGACAGGAAAAAAAACAACAACGAAAACAACAACACCACATACTAATACCATTCTCCACACACACACACATTTAAGTAAAATTATGACAATTGCCAGAGAGGGGTTTCGCAGGGAGTTTTCGATTATTATAAACCATATTTGGAAAATTAAATATAAAAGCTGAAAAAATAGAAGAGCTGAAGGTCTTCTTCTTCATAGAAGAGCTGAAGGTCTTCTTCTTCATAGAAGAGCTGAAGGTCTTCTTCTTCATAGAAGAGCTGAAGGTCTTCTTCTTCATAGAAAAGCTGAAGGTCTTCTTCTTCATAGAAAAGCTGAAGGTCTTCTTCTTCTTCTTCATAGAAGAGCTGAAGGTCTTCTTCTTCATAGAAGAGATGAAGGTCTTCTTCTTCATAGAAGAGCTGAAGGTCTTCTTCTTCATAGAAGAGCTGAAGGTCTTCTTCTTCATAGAAGAGCTGAAGGTCTTCTTCTTCATAGAAGAGCTGAAGGTCTTCTTCATGGAAGAGCTGAAGGTCTTCTTCATGGAAGAGCTGAAGGTCTTCTTCTTCATAGAAGAGCTGAAGGTCTTCTTCTTCATAGAAGAGCTTAAGGTCTTCTACTTCATAGAAGAACTGAAGGTCTTCTTCTTTATAGAAGAGCTTAAGGTCTTCTTCTTAATAAAAGAGCTGAAGGTCTTCTTCTTCATAGAAGAGCTGAAGGTCATCTTCTTCATAGAAGAGCTGAAGGTCTTCTTCTTCATAGAAGAGCTTAAAGTCTTCTTCTTCATAGAAGAGCTGAAGGTCTTCTTCATAGAAGAGCTGAAGGTCTTCTTCATAGAAGAGCTGAAGGTCTTCTTCTTCAAAAAAGAACTGAAGGTCTTCTTCTTCGAAGAGCTGAAGTTCTTCTTCTTAATAGAAGAACTGAATGTCTTCTTCTTCATAGAAGAGCTGAAGGTCTTCTTCATAGAAGAGCTGAAGTTCTTCTTCATAGAAGAGCTAAAAGTCTTCTTCTTTCTCATCGAAGAGCTGAAGGTTTTCTTCTTATTCATAGAAGAGCTGAAGGTCTTCTTCTTCATAGAAGAGCTGAAGGTCTTCTTCATAGAAGAGCTGAAGGTCTTCTTCTTCATAGAAGAGCTGAAGGTCTTCATCTTCTTCATAGAAGAGCTGAAGTTTTCTTCTTCATAGAAGAGCTGAAGGTCTTCTTCTTCATAAAAGCGCTGAAGGTCTTCTTCTTCTTTATAGAAGAGCTGAAGGTCTTCTTCTTCATAGAAGAGCTGAAGGTCTTCATCTTCTTCTTCTTCATAGAAGAGCTAAAGGTCTTCATCTTCTTCATCATAGAAGAACTCAAGGTCTTCTTATTCATAGAAGAACTGAAGGTCTTCTTCTTCATAGAAGAGCTGAAGGTCTTCTTCTTCATAGAAGAGCTGAAGGTCTTCTTCTTCATAGAAGAGCTGAAGGTCTTCTTCTTCATAGAAGAGCTGAAGGTCTTCTTCTTCATAGAAGAGCTGAAGGTCTTCTTCTTCATAGAAGAGCTGAAGGTCTTCTTCTTCATAGAAGAGCTGAAGGTCTTCTTCTTCATAGAAGAGCTGAAGGTCTTTTTCTTCATAGAAGAGCTGAAGGTCTTCTTCTTCATAGAAGAGCTGAAGGTCTTCTTCTTCATAGAAGAGCTGAAGGTCTTCTTCTTCATAGAAGAGCTGAAGGTCTTCTTCTTCATAGAAGAGCTGAAGGTCTTCTTCTTCATAGAAGAGCTGAAGGTCTTCTTCTTCATAGAAGAGCTGAAGGTCTTCTTCTTCATAGAAGAGCTGAAGGTCTTCTTCTTCATAGAAGAGCTGAAGGTCTTCTTCTTCATAGAAGAGCTGAAGGTCTTCTTCTTCATAGAAGAGCTGAAGGTCTTCTTCTTCATAGAAGAGCTGAAGGTCTTCTTCTTCATAGAAGAGCTGAAGGTCTTCTTTTTTTCATAGAAGAGCTGAAGGTCTACTTCTTCATAGAAGAGCGGAAGGTCATCTTCGTAGAAGAGCTGAAGGTCTTCCCCTTCTTCATAGAAGAGCTGAACGTCTTCTTCATAGAAGAGCTGAAGGTCTTCTTCTTCATAGAAGAGCTGAAGGTCTTCCTCTTCATAGAAGAGCTGAAGGTCTTCTTCTTCATAGAAGAGCTGAAGGTCTACTTCTTCACAGTTTATGTCTTCTTCTTCTTCCTAGAAGAGATGAAGGTCTTCTCCTTCTTTTTCATAGAAGAGCTGAAGGTCTTCTTGTTCTTCATAGAAGAGCTGAAGGTCTTCTTCTTTTTCATAGAAGAGCTGAAGGTCTTCTTCTTCTTCATATAAGAGCTGAAGGTCTTATTGTTCTTCATAAAAGAGTTGAAGGTCTTCTTCTTCATATAAGAGCTGAAGGTCTTCTTCTTCAAAGAAGAGATGAAGGTCTTCTTCTTCATAGAAGAGCTGAAGGTCTTCTTCTTCATAGAAGAGCTGAAGGTTTTCTTATTCATAGAAGAGCTGAAGGACTTCTTCTTCATAGAAGAGCTGAAGGTCTTCTTCTTCATAGAAGAGCTGAAGGTCTTCTTCTTTCTGTTCTTCTAAATGTCTACTTCAAAGAACATTGAAAAGCATTCTTCATCGAAGATCAGAAGGTTTTTTTACTTCATAGAAGTTCATTAGGTTTCCTTCGTAGAAGGCCAGGAGTTTTTCTTCATAAGAGAATAACACCAGATGGTCTCCTTCATTGAAGAAGAAACCAGATGGTCTTCTTCATAGTAGAGGAACACCTCATGATCTTCTTGGAAGACCTTCATAATTCATAGACGAGCAATAGGACTTCTGCTTAAAAAATCAGAGTGTCATCTCCAGAGATGTCCGGAAGGACATCTACATGAAAGACCAGGGGGTTTTCTTCTTTCAGTCAACGATAAAAGTGGAAAAGTGGAGGTGTGGATTTTTAAAAATGATTTTATATGCAAACTCCCACTCTAAGCCCCACGAATTCCAATTTCTCTTCTTAACCGCAAATCTAGCTACACTTCAATGCTTAACCATTAGGTTTCAACTGACAGCAATTCTCATGGTATTGTCGTCGTCGTTGTCGTTGACGCCGCTTTGGTACCGTTTGAACCCCATTCCCTTCACCCCTTTAGCATTTTTTGCTGGCATTGCCTTTGACGTTGTTGGCTGGTTTTCGTATTGTGCCAACAATGTCATTATGAGTTCGTTCGGTCGTTCCTTTTTATCAAACGAAATATTATGGCAAAACAGACTTGTAACCAATTCAAGCAGGCAACACAGCCATCATTTTCATATGTAATTATGTGGCATTCATCAGGACGACAAAATGAAAATGAACATTTTCGTTTCATGTGAATGTCCTTTGTATTTATCACTAACACACAGAAAGCTGCACACATACCAATACATTTGT
>NW_026882346.1:0-40344 GCF_032173495.1 Musca vetustissima
GTCCAAAATAAGGTTAAATATGTTCTTACATGCACTGCTACACTACACTTACATACACCATTTACGAAAAAATTATTTTGTTCCGGGCCAACACGCTACAATCGACCGAACCGATTACTGTAGCGTACACCCAAACTAAAGAAAAACGAAACAAGTGAAGAACGTTAAGTTCGGCCGGGCCGATCTTTGGATACCCTCCACCATAAGTATACTGACAGATACTTCAAATGAAAATATAGGGAACATACCAAAAAGACCATTTAAGAAATTAATTGATTCAGTGTGATTGATGGCAGCTCCAAAAGTTGTGACTTGGAGACTGGTGTGAAAAATCCACGGGATAAGTGCTAGGGTACGAGCAAATCCAGTAAGAAAATCAGTGCGGGTGGCTGAATCAATATCTAACATCATCTAAGCTCCAAAAACTGAGACTGTAGGGGGGGGGGGGGGAACTAATAGGTACATATGTAACCTTTAAAATGAATATAAATATGACATATTTTAAGCTTGATGAATATATTTTACTACTGTTCAAAGCTGCCCCCCCGGGGGTGGGGGGGTTGGCATTTATAAACAGTTACAGTTAATTTTGTAATCTTATTACCCCATTTAAAATTTTGAGAAATCGAAGCCAAATGTTAAAAACTCCGTTTTTACTGGAGTTTATTGGACATGTTCAAAGGTGCCCAACCTGCGGCATTTTACAGAAATTTACAATATTTTTTTAGGAAATATATATGGAAGAAAATACATTAGTTATGTTTGAAATGATTGTTGGAATGCAAAAAAATTGTTTATCGAAAGAAAACGATCACTGATTTCTCTTTGTGCCCTTACAACCAACAAATTAAAAGTTTACAATGGCACTGTGAAAACATGGTCACCTATGTACATTTTGCCGACAACTCAAAAAGATAGCCAAAGTGGTTTACGCAGATAGAGAACAAGATTGACATATACAAAAATTTGGTTACGGGTCGAACAAATTTTAAACCGAGTTTTTAAGAGCGCTTTTCATTGGTGCTCCACGTTCTAAGGTGTCCCCTCTCCACTACTTTGTTGAGTGATACCATGAGTGCCTTGGAAGAGGATATAAAATAATTTAGTGTCTAAGTCTTTTTTATTTAAACCAAAGCCCAAGTTTTTGTCAATTTATTCGAACTACCGTTGATACCTTCAGCAATGTTGCTATATT
Source organism: Musca vetustissima (assembly GCF_032173495.1). Classification (NCBI taxonomy): domain Eukaryota; kingdom Metazoa; phylum Arthropoda; class Insecta; order Diptera; family Muscidae; genus Musca; species Musca vetustissima. Next base: position 1,196 of record NW_026882346.1, read on the forward strand.
TTATTCAGTGAGAAAATATTGACAAATGCTTTCGATTTGATTTATTACCTTTCCCCTTGAGCGTATTTTGTTTCTAGTGCCTAAAAAATATCTTCAGAATCCCCCATACACAACGTGATAAACATATATATATATATATATTACATACGTACTTTTAACGATACACTAATTATGTGATGGGACTCCTCTCCCCAATGTTAACATACAAACTCTTTGATAATCGTGTGGGCTCTATTCTATGCATCCTGTAATCTTAGCAGTATTCAACAGACATTGATTTGCAGAAAAAAAGCGTTATAAAAAAATTTCGCCGGTGGAGAATGATTTGCTGTACAGAGAACATAACATGGGAGTACATGGTATATTTTTTAGTTTGTCGTTCGCTTTCATTATTGTAACATATGTTATGCTAGCTGCGACTGCATCTCTCATACATAATTGCTAAGCAAAACAATCAATCTATGGATGTGCCTTATCTGCTTATTTAAAGTCGCTTTAGTTATTGAATTTTAAGGTTATTAATCAACCTTATCCTGAATTTAACATTATGGCTGAATAATATTGTTATGGATTCCTTTCAAACTTGTGCGTATTTTGTTTTGGTTCGAGTTGAACCTAGTTAGTTAGGTCAGTGAATTATGGGTGGCTGCAGACTACAGATTTTATGTTTATAAAACGATTTTACAACTACAGACTTGGCTGGGTGGGCATGCAATGAAAGTGAAAGTATTACCTCCTATCATCTTTAACTCGAATTTTCTTTGTAAAAGCATGTATAAAATAAAATAGTTTGGATGTAGCAAGAAAAAGCTTGGTGAAGCAAAGAACCTGTCCCTCCGACGAACTAACAGTCCGGATCATATACGTGCACTCGCTTTTAAGATATTAACCAGCAGCTATTCAATCTATCTATTTATGTTATATTTTACCACAAAACTATTTTCCTGTTTTCGAACTTAGAAATTCGGCTCATAGATTTTTCCATACTTATTCTATTGTTTTTCTACTCTACTTATCACATTTTCACCTATTATCTTCCAAGTGATTATTTGTGGACAACCTATTTTCAGGATAATCTCCCTTATTTTTCATCTCAAGCCGTTATGTTTTTAGCTTCTTTCTGGATAGAATGCAGATTCTGGACAGTTTAGCCAGATCTCAACACAGATAAGAGCACAACAATAACCGCCTACCCCTTTCCCCGTTCCCACGACAATCGGATCTACGCTCCGGAACGACCCCAATCATACTCGGCCAGGGATTGTCAACTCAGCAACAGCTGTACTAAACAATTGTTTTCCCCCAGGTGAGCAAACCACACCAGCCGATTTGCTCAAGATCCTGTTGATCATGGCTGGTATTGAGCAGAACCCTGGCCCCACTTCCACCGAGGTCACTTTCTGCTCCGTGTGTCATAGTAGGATTACGCGTAATCTTGTCCAGGTGCAATGCAGTCAGTGCCTAGTTGGTGTCACCTAAGGCGTTGTTCTGGCTTGTGGCAAGCTGTTGTAGCACCCCTCCTACTGCAAGTTCACAATCTATGACTCGTGACATTACTAGAACATCCCGACAAATCTGGAATTGTTCAGTTGCAGGAATACCATCAGGAGGAATTTTACATCTGTTCGTTGCAACAGATGCAATAATTGGTGCCACATGAGAAGGTGCACTAATCTGCTCTCTCACCGAGATTGGTCGGTAGACTTTGTGGCAGACTGCTGTCTAAATACATCAACCAGCAGCTCACCAATGTCGGTGAATAACACCTCTCCCAGAAGAACCACACCAGCACCTTCTCAACACAACAGCCAATCCAATTCACCCAACGTCACAACTGGATTTAGCAGCACAATCTACGACTCGTGACATTACTAGAACATCCCGACAAATCTGGAATTGTTCAGTTGCAGGACTACCATCAGGAGGAATTTTACATCTGTTCGTTGCAACAGATGCAAAAACAGCCAATCCAATTCACCCAACGTCACAACTGGATTTAGCAGCACACAAACACAATCAAATCTACCTGATGCTGCCATTTCGCCACAAGTCCGAAAATCTCCTCCCAACACCCGCAGCATGTACTTCATGACATTGACGATCTCCACTCCTTTAAGATCTTGCAATTAAATTGTAATGGTGTGAGAAATAAAGTAGTGGAGATCACTAATATCATGAATGTACACAATATATTAATTGCTGCAATTCAGGAGACAAAACTGACTGAAGATATCAGGCGCAACTCGCAAGTTCCTACTGCAAGTTCACAATCTACGACTCGTGACATTACTAGAACATCCCGACAAATCTGGAATTGTTCAGTTGCAGGACTACCATCAGGAGGAATTTTACATCTGTTCGTTGCAACAGATGCAAAAATTGGTGCCACATGAGAAGGTGCACTAATCTGCGCTCTCACCGAGATTGGTCGGTAGACTTTGTGGCAGACTGCTGTCTAAATACATCAACCAGCAGCTCACCAATGTCGGTGAATAACACCTCTCCCAGAAGAACCACACCAGCACCTTCTCAACACAACAGCCAATCCAATTCACCCAACGTCACAACTGGATTTAGCAGCACATCTTCAACGCCACAAACACAATCAAATCTACCTGATGCTGCCATTTCGCCACAAGTCCGAAAATCTCCTCCCAACACCCGCAGCATGTACTTCATGACATTGACGATCTCCACTCCTTTAAGATCTTGCAATTAAATTGTAATGGTGTGAGAAATAAAGTAGTGGAGATCACTAATATCATGCATGTACACAATATATTAATTGCTGCAATTCAGGAGACAAAACTGACTGAAGATATCAGGCTCAACTCGCACGCGAATTACGTCATCGTAAGAAAGGACAGACAGCGCAACCATGGTGGAGGTTTAGCGTTTATAATTAACAGAAATGTTAATTATCAGCTGGTTCACCCCCTGTCCCAATCGCAAGACCAATATCTTGAGGTTATGACTATCTCAGTGCAATCAGAAAGAAGCACGCTGGAGATAGTCAATGTCTATATCCCGCCCGTTAACAGCATAGGGCCAAGTTATCGCCCCTCCATTCAGCACCTCCTCGTGGGGTATAACAGGATAATTGCCGGTGACTTCAACGCGCATCATGAGCCCTGGTACTCGCCTCTAGCCAAAGACCAGCGTGGGCTAAGTATCGCCGATGAAGTAGACAACTCGGAATTTTCAGCCATAAATGAAAACCTCCCAACCAGAATAATGGCCCATTGTAGCAGCTCCCCAGAGATCACGATCGTCAGCTCGTCGCTCATCGCCTTATCTTCTTGGGAAACACATGTGGCCCCAGACTCTGATCACATTTCAATCGTGATCACGTTGGAGAAGTCGAGCGACTTCATGGAGCCGGATATACGCACATTCATAAACTACAACAAAGCCAACTGGCATGGCTTTATGAATGATGTTGATATATTGAGACATTCTATTCTCCGGGCGGCTAGGTGTTATATCCTCGCTGGAAGAATTCCGCAGTGTATACCAGGTTATCCCACAGCTGCAGCCCGTCTTGCAGATCAGCGTGACCATTTAAGGCAGGTCAGTCCGGATGACCAAAGGATTGTATCCATGACGGCAGAGATTAACTCTCTAGTAAAACAGCACCGTCGAGAGAAATGGATCAATCATCTTAACAATAGTTATGCTGGCTCTCACAAACTCTGGTCAACAATAAAAAGTCTATCAGGCACACAAAAACCAGGGTAACATTGCCATAAATTGCCCAAATTTCAGATGTCAATAAATGTGCAAATAAGTTCTGCCAGCAGTTCATCGCCCACCCCAGGACCAAACGAGCTAGCTTGCGAAAAATCAGGAAACTCCAACGCGAGCCAAATCCATACTCCTTCACACAAGTTGAAGTCGAAGCGACAATTTCCAATGCAAAGCCCTCAAAAGCTTATGGTCCAGATGGCATCTCCATGCTAATGCTAAAGCATCTCGGTCCAGTAGCCCTGGGATACCTTACGCATCTTCTAAATCTCTCGGTTAACCTATTGGTGATACCGGAAATTTGAAAAGTGGCGCGGGTTATCCCACTCTCAAAACCGGAAAAAAGAGCTGACTTAGGAGAATCATATCGCCCAAAGTAAGGAGTTACTTTCATCTATAGCTTGCGAAGATGGTATCATATATTGATGATTGCACCATCATGTCATCAGGAGTAGACATCGATGAAACTTGTGCCAAATTGAACACCTACCTGTCAACCGTCTCAATCTTTATGCAGGAAAGAAAGTTGACTATATCGCCGTCTAAATCCACAGTTACCCTATTTACCTCCTGTACGCGTGAACTAAGGCAAGAACTTGATGTAAGAACAATTCCGACCGTCCAACACCCAAAGATCCTGGGTGTTGTGTTCGATAACTTTCTTAACTTCACGAAACATGCAGCGTACATAAAAGGGAAAATCCAGATGAGAAATAAGGTCCTGAAAGCGCTGACAGGAACCTCTAGGGGAAAAGATAAGGAAACCATAGTAGCGACATATAAGGCCATCAGTCGCTCAGTCTTCAGCTATCCTGCCCCAGTCTGGACCTCCTTTTTAAGTGACATCCAATGGCGTAACCTACAAGTTGCACAGAATAGTGCCCTCAGGATTGCTATCGGCTGTGTTTTGATGTCGAGCGTGGATCACCTACATGAGGAGACGAGTTTACTGTCGGTACGGCAACATAATGTGTTGCTTGCTAGTTCCTCCTGCCTAGTCACACCAACCATCACATTGTGATGCAGGATCCTCCTCCACGACATATCCGAAGGACATTAGGCTCTCCCGCCCGGACATCCAAGACGTATTACCAACTGACGTCAACAGATTCTCAATAGCGGAGAGCCTGAAGCAGCTGCATACCAGAACGGTCCAAGAAGCCGTCAACGGATACAGCCCCAACATCGTCTTTAATTGTCATCCACCAGCAATCTCTGATAGCGGGAGACATCTTCCCAGACTCACCAGAACCATCTTGGCACAACTCCGGTCTGGATGGAGCAATATTTTAAATTGCTATCGGGCTCGGATAGTCCCTGACATTCAAGATCAAAGTCCAAACTGTCAACCGTCTCCGCACAATACGGCACACATATTCGCCTGTCCAAACAACCCCACAGACTTACGCCCTGTGGACTTTGGGACAAGACCTGTGGAAGTGGCGCAATTTCTGCAATTGCCAACCGATTAATAATAATTACCTTAATATATTATAATATTATAAATATAATTACAATTATACATATCACACACATCCAACCACACACACCCAATAAACCTAACTCAATATCCCAATCCCAAGAAATAACCCATCAATCACACATCATCAATCACACATCCTACATTCATCCTAACACACACCACTTCCACACAGACACACGTCAAATCTAATTAAAACTAATGTTTTAATATCCTTCAACTGGGGAAACAGACAACCTGTTACAACAACAACAACCCATTTCCCAGAATCTGGATACATGGATCCAGACAGATTCCATCCGGTCTGGATGGTAAATTCTTTTGTTGGCAAAAACAATTTCATATATAATATCTCGCATATATAATATATTTGGATATTCGAATTTTTAAATCACTGAATAGTGAGATATATGGGAAAAAACAGACCTTATTTAGTGCCCTATTTTTTTCTCAGGATTTTGGTTTCTAAATTCTTACACTTTAAACAAATAACACTGTGCGACACGAAAATTATTCTGGGGTTCTAATGTACCAATTCTGTTTAGCTGGAGTGTCTGGAACTCGAAAATGCCTTTGGTTTTTTGGGTCACTTCGAAAATTAGTTTTATAACGGTAAATGTTTAAGCAAGAATCGCTATTTAAGAAAGTTAACTAGTTAGCCTTTGATTAGAAAGCCTATAGCCGTTGAAATCTCTTCACTCTTTTTTTATTCCATTCTTATATGAGACTGACAAATTTCAACGGACTTTTATTTACCTTTTGCGGCACCTTTAGGCATCTTTGTGTCAACAAACATTAGTATTATTACTTATGACTTTCGTTGTTACCTTTCGACTGGCCACACATCATGTTGTGAACACCTTGTCTTAAATTGTAAGCTACGTACATATAGTTGTACATCAAGGTAATATCGTTACCAATCACTAAATATCGGTCACTTGCTTGCGAATAGATATACACCCGCATGTAATCATACATATTACATTTTCGCATATTCCCTTTGAGGCGTCGGGTTAGTTGCCCATTCTCGGAAAACCCATCCTACTATGAAAAAGCTAAGAAAACCAAACCCCCCTTATGTTGACGACCCCCGCAAACGTATAAGGGACCACGATCGAATCTGCACTTGGAATGTGCACACGTTGTACAGAACAGGCGCAGTGTTCGCTTTGGTGGATGTGCTCAAGAAGTTAAAAGCCGAAGTTATTACCTTACAAGAAATGCAATGGAAATGGACAGGCGTAGGTAAATCAGACGATTACGCCCTGTATTATAGCTGTCATGAAACGAGACATGAATTTGGCTGCGGATTTATGGTTAACAGGAGAATAAAAAACCTCGTCTCCAGATTCACTCCAGTAGATGAGCGAATTGCTATAATCCGTATAAAAGCGAAGTTCTTCTACATCAGTCTCATTTGGGCCCATGCTCCGACCGAAGATAAAGATGAACAGACCAAAGACATATTTTAAGAGCGCCTAGAAACAGCATATGACCGTTGCCCTGGCCATGACATTAAAATTCTGCTAGGAGATTTTAATGCAAAAATCGGAAGGGAAAATATCTTTGGCCCCACGGTCGGAAAATTCAGCCTTCATGAAGAAACATCCGACAACGGAATGAGTTTGATCGACTTCGCGGCAGCAAAAATCATGGTAGTTAGCAGCACCAGATTCAAGCATCTCGATATACACAAGGCCACCTGGATCTCTCCTGATCAAGTAACGAGAAATCAAATTGATCATGTTGTGATAGACGGAAGGCATTCATCCAGTGTTTTAGACGTGCGATCGATCCGAGGAGCGAATACCGATTCGAACCATTACCTTGTGGCAGCCAAGGTACGCACCCGTCTTAGTGTAGCAGCAAAGGTGCGATCTAACACAACACAGAACCTCGACGTCGAAATGCTGCAAACACAACAGGTAGCCGAGGCCTACTCCGATCAACTTACCCATCTTCTTGAAGAAAGCACTTCTTGTCCCGATAATGGTATAGAAGCACAATGACAAAGAATTGCTCACTCCCTACAAACTGCACCATAAGCAACACTTGGGTACCAAAATCCATCATCAAGAAACCCATGGTACCATCAGGAGTGTCGTAATGCTACTGATGTGAACAACGCAGCGTATAGGGCAACCCTGCAGACAGTAGAAACACGTAACATGGTGGAGAATTATCGGGAGAAAAGGAGAGAGGAGAAACGTGTTATCAGAAAAAAGAAGAAAGAAAAGAAAAACGTGAGCGTGAGCAAATCGAGATGTACAGGAGTCAGAATGAAGTCCGGAAATTTTACCAACGAGTAAAACACCAAACCGAAGGCTTTGGTGGAGGCACATCCTCCTGTAGAGATGGAAACTTGGTGACAAATACAGACAGCGTGTTGAGGATCTGGAAGGTGCATTTTGAAAAGCTTCTGGTATCAAATAGTGGCGTTGACTGGTGGCCAGATGCTGGTCAGGAGCATGCACCAGCTGATTAGTACAATTTGGCTAGATGAATGCATACCCAATGATTGGAACCTCAGCATCCTGTGTCCCGTGCACAAAAATGGAGACAATGCCATATGTGCCAACTATAGAGGAATAAGTCTCCTTCCCATCGCAAATAAAGTGCTATCCAGCGTAATGTGTGAACGACTGAAGCCAATGGTCAATGACATCATTGGACCATACCAATGAGGCTTCAGACCTGGCAAATCCACCATTGACCAGATTTTCACTCTGCGCCAAATCCTGGAAAAGACCCACAAAAAACACATCGACACATACCATATTTGTCGACTATAAAGCCGGATTCGACAGTCCTATCCTCTCAGAGGTGTTTAAAGCCATTTCTACGTTCGGCATTACTTCAAAATTAATACGGCCATGCATGAGAAGTAGGAAAGGACCTATCGGAGCCCTTCAATACAGAACGAGGATTCAGACAAGGTGACAGTTTGTCGTGTGATCTTTTTAAGACCAGACCAAACTCACACTTTACAAGACGCTGATACTACCCTACTATGGATCAGAAGCATGGGTACTTGCGCAAGCAGATGAGGCAGCTCTTGGGGTGAGTGAAAGAAAAATTCTACGTAACTCAGCCAATCCTCAACCGATTTACCAAATATATATCTTGTTTGGAAAAATTCTATTCTTCGATAGAAAAAATGAATATGTAATATAAATCCATTATAAAGTAAATAAGGTATTCGCGTTTCAAATTGAAAATATATGAGACCACGTTTTTCGCTATATTTACTGTTATAAAACTAAATTTCGAAGTGACCCAGAAAAACCAAAGGTATTTTCGTGTTCCAGGGACTCCAACTAAAAAGAATTGGTACATTAGAACCCCTGAATAATTTTTTTTGTAGTTTTGTAGCACATTGTAATCATTGTATAGTGCCATTGGTCCACATGTTTTGTTGGTTGAGTGTATATAGGGCCATATTGCAAATGTTGCATACAATTTTTCTCACTGAGAACATCTCCTGAGACCATAAAGCATACCAAATTGTCGGTCGATTTTTCTTTATCGGACTGTGCGGCTATGCCTACTAATACTGCAGAGACTATTCCAGCTAAAAAACTTGTAACGTTTGTGGGGAAGCTATACTTTTAAGTTCTACGGTTCAAAAGATTACTTGTGTTCACATATTTCATAAGAGCTGTTTGGATAAATGTATGAAAAACAAGACCGAACTGTCCCATTTGTAATGTAAGAATTGGCACAGAACCAGCATCGCCGAAAACGTCTCAAATCACAACTAGGTCTCAAGCTAGACAGACCGGTAGCACAGTGCTGCCCACGGATGTTGCACTCCCAGCTCAGGCTAGTATTACTCCAAGGTCAACATGCAATGATGTCGATCAGACAGGGAGGATAACGCAGTTAGTCACCGATATAGTTTCGTCCCAGCAGGCATAGCTCATGGCAAAACTGAGTTTAAATTTGAACCCACTTATTGAGACAAACATAGTCGCAAGTCTGGCTAGGCTGAAGCCATTGACCTCTCTTCAGATGCGAAATCAACCACCCCAGGTATCGCACTATGTCGCGAGTTCATATAAACAGCGGCAAAAAATAGAAGGAGTTATCGTAAGTTAATGAAATTTGGTACATGTGCTAATTATTGGCCTAAAGAGCAACTGACAAAAAAAATGGATAGATCGGACCAAGATTTGGTATACCTCCCATACTATGGGTCTTGAGAATGTCACCCTTTTTGGCCTATAAAATCTTTAATATTCAACCAACTTCAATGAAAATTGGCAATTTACATTTACTTAGGCCTATAAAGCCACTGGCCAAAAACTGGAAAAATTTTACCAAGATTTGATATACCTCCCATACAAAGGGTCTTGAAAATTTAACTATTTTGGGCTATATAATCTTTAATTTTCAACCAAATTCAATGAAAATCGGCAAAAAGTAACTTTCTGTACGATAAAATCGTTATATGCAGCTAAATTAAGTATAGTAGTTTTATTTCTGTTATTTTTATTATAAAATATATGATATATTTTAGTTATTAATAAATTACTGTTTTACATTCCCAAAATTTTCAAAACACACATCAGATATATATATATAAAATATTGTCTTCCCAAATGTACGATTTAGTATCATCCATGTTATAATTCCGGGCCTTAACGTTATGGCTGTATAAGGATATTACAAGGTCGGATTATAATTTAAAATACTAAATAAAATCCCTATTTGACTCGGCTTTAACAAAAGTTCGGGCTGCTACTAATTATTTTGTGAAAGTCGCTCAAAAGTTATTGTCTGCACTTTGCATGAACTTTTCACAAAGGTAATTCATGTGGGACCTCTAAATTTAGATTATAAGATTATGTCTCAAATAATCTAATAAATAAGTATAATCTTCAAATTGACTGAAAATTCATTTTTATATTTTATGATTACTATGTTCAGAATCCATCGTGTCCTTCCTATTAGGCCCTCAATAAATTATTTAATTGCGTACATAACATATTGGACCATTCGCTTCTAACCATTTCATGAATATGCCATATTTTTTTATAAGGTGGTCACCAAAAAAGTTAAATAACTCTTAGGACCGCAGGTCTCCGCAGCTAATTTTTGTTATTCCTTAAATGAAATAATTTTCACCACTCAAATAAAAAAAATTAGAGCTAAACTTTTTTTTCTGCTCCACTAATTAAAAAATTTGTATTACAAATTTGATGAACTAAGTGCTACAAGTGTGGACACTGTATACATCATATGATATCTATAAACATACAAACTACAGCGAATTCTAGTTTTTAACATAAACGGCAACCAAAATAAACACTTTTATAACAACCGTTAATTTGAATATCCAAATATTTGAGCATCAGAAAAACACAACCATTTTTCGAAAATATGGTAAAAAATCAGTTTATAAATAATTATCAGATTTGAACATATCATATAAAATTTCATATTTACTCTAATTGGAGTGTTTTCTATCATACCTCATCAAAAAATTTGTCCTCCAAGGTACTTGGTTTTTACCATTTTTGGCCGCTGTCGTGACACTGTGTATCGCCTCAACAGATGACAACACTGCCGGCTGTTGCGAAACAGACCTTTAGGGAATTATTAGATATTGCCTTACAGCCTGAGCAACAAGGTGGCTCACAAAATTGACCTCCGCTTAATCCTACTCATTCAGTTTTAAACGCTTCTTCCCATGGCAAATCTACTTCCTCAGACTTTATCTCAAGACCAGATAAAATCTTCAATGGTGGAATTAATGGTATTTCATAGACAATTTAATTTATCGAGTAGAGGTGCTAACTGCTCAAAACCTACAGGGTAATTATGACTTGCTCTGCGGGAACGAGAGTTAATTATTTGACGGGAAGGGTAGCGACTGGTTTTGGCGGTACCATCGTTCTGTCAGTACAATCAGGTTGTCGGAATTTTGTAAAGCGAAAGAACGGTACCGAAATTCCATGACCGACGTATATATAAGGAACTGGTTCGGAGAGTAAACAAAAACCGAATGAACCCTTTGAGTCTATAGTGGCTTTGACAGGCAGGCTAACACTCATTTGATTGATGAGACGCTGGTCCAGCATGAGATCTTGATCTTAAAGATTCTTGCAGAAGGCGCGAGGACTGAATATTTCAAACCCCTCTTCTGTAACAAAAAGGATCTCTGAGCTTGAAGTAGAAAATGATGATATATCTGTGGATGTAGGTGTGCTCGAGGATGAAGTGTCGGCACTGAATCTAGTCTGTTGGAACTGCGGTAAAAATGGCCACAGATACCAGGACAGTATAGAAGAAAGGTCAGTCTTTTGTTATGGCTGCGGGGCACCGTATATTTATAATATTTCGGATGTGGATTACAAATTTTACAAAGACCTGTCACTGGTGCCTCCCAATTGAAATCCAGTGGTACTAATATTATTACAAACCGAAAATAGTTTGACACATGATACATTTAAGCCATTGCACAAAGCTTTTTACCTGAATTTTAACAAAATGCTATCTCCTCAGTCCAAATACCTTTTTCTGAGATTGACAAATAGCGCCTTGATAATGTTGTATCGCTTTTTCCATTATATGCCGAAGACGGGTTAGGCACAACAGACGTTCTGTGTCACAGCGTAGATACAGGTGATACCAGATCTATTAAGTAGCGCCAGTTTCCGGGTGTCCCCGGCGATTGAAAAGAATTGGACCGAATGATTGCTTTAGGAGTCACTGAGGAAAGTAAAAGTGCCTGGTCTTCACCTGTTGTACACCATAGGAAGCCAGACAAAACAGGTTATGTTTGGATATCAGAAAGTTAAATTACGTAACCAAAGGAGACGCTTATCCACTGCCACAAATCGATGCCATTTTGAGTCGGTTGCCCAAAGCTCAATATATAACCAGCCTAGATCTGAAGGATGCTTTTTGGCAGATCCTGTTAGATCAGAAATCTCGAAAATGCTTTTGAGTTTTTAAAGTTTTGCCTAAGTTCAGCTCCTGTTAATTTTTCGCAGCCGTTTTTCGATGTATGAACATCGTATTGGTGCAGAAGAATGCAGAGAATTAAGAGGTTCCGATCGCATTTATGTCGAAGAATCTCAACAAAGCCCAACGAAATTATTCAGTTACCGAACAGGAATGCTTGGCAGCAATGCTAAGTGTCAAGAAATTTAGACACTACGTCGAAGGACATGAGTTCACAATCATCACTGACCATGCGTCACTGAAGTGGCTCATGCCCCAGACGGATCTAAGTACGAGGCTGGTTAGGTGGACTTTGAAGCTTCAGGGGTATAAATATTCGGCATAGGCGTGGTAGTATGAACATAGTCCCTGATACACTTTCTAGAGCCAAAACAGAGGATTTGTCCGGATTATGTCTAGAAAGCGTGTCCGAAGTTGAGAACATAGGATTATTCATTGATTTAACTTCAGCTTATTTCAAATCTTATAGTTATCGGCAGCTGTTAGACAAAATGGAAGGGAAAATTGAGCAGTTACCTGATCTAAAGTTTATAGATGGCTACGTAGGTATACCATGCGACAGGGGACCAGTTTCACGATGACTACGACAGTAAGTTTTGGGTTCCTGATCTTTAAAAAAACTCATGATCATCTATTATCGTCGCATGACGGCATAAATAAAAATTTTAAAAGTTGACAAGAATTCGTAAGTTTTTTTTTTGTGACCCACCGCTAATTCTTCACATCCACCGCTAAGGATGTGAAGAATTAGCGGTGGATGTGAAGAATTACGTTGTGAAACCTGTGGGACGGTAAAGCATCCAAATAAAGTCTTAAGACCTCCGATGGGGAAGACTCCTGACACATATAGGTTTTTCCAAAGATTGTACGTGGATGGCCGATAAAGGAAATGGTACCACTTATGGTCTTCTGCCTCAATTTGAATTGTTGGAGGATCGAGAGGTCAGATTTAATCGGAATGATTCGAAAGATATTGTGTCTACGAAAGCATCTGAAAATATTCAAAAACAAATTCACAGGCACAAGAAATCGTACAATCTACGTTCGAGGGTTGTTCCGTACAGTGTAAGGCAGGAGGTATACAGCCGTAAAAACGCTACTTGGAAACTCATATTATGAGTTGAAAGATCTTAAGGGTAATCTACTTGGTACATACCATGCTATGGATATCCGGCAATAGATGCATTCTGTCACAGATTAGTTTTTTTTAGCAAGTGGTAATCAGCTTCCGTAATGTTTAACATGCGGGAATCTGATTTTGTCAGGGGAGTGTGGAGAGGTGCACTTGCCATAGTATTTTTTTCCTATCTTTATTTTAAAAGCTAACCGTTAGTAAATTCTGTTGGATTTGCTACGTTTGTTAAAAGCGCCCTCTGGGTTTTAAGTTTCAGGAAAGTATCTGGTTATTTTTTCCAGCGTATGAGTTTTTTGGCCTCAATTTTTGTTGCCTCTCGCAACCCACCTGGAACTGTAGGGATTGAGATCTACTCATCCTAAGTTTTTTTGCGAGAATTTACACATTTTGCGTTCATCATACAACAGGGAAGTTACAAGCTGAAGTGTTTCGTTGTACCTTTAATTATTGGGAAAAATTAAAAATTTGTAATTACCTATTGGTCCTCCAAACCTTTTTCTTTGGTGAGTTAAAGTTGAAATTCTACCTTTCATTCGTAAGGTTTTATTTAAGGAAAAAAACTTCTTATTTAGAATTGGAATGTTAATAAGAAAAAATTACTTTCTTGAATTTCCTGTATTGATTTGTTGACCGCCGTCTTCTGCCTCAGTGATATTATAAAAATATCTTTGTCGACTTTACTATTAGGAACCCAGATTAATGTGTTTGATTCAATTCAATGCAAAAGGGAACGAAGAAAAAAAATAACACAAAAAAGCAAACTCAATAACAATAATAGAAAGGTATTCTTCAATTCTTTTGCCTTTGCTTCTCTCATATAAGTTGTCTCGCGATGTTAAGAAAAAAGAAAAAATAGGAAATATCCACTGTGTGAGCTCGTCAGTATTTTTTTTTTTTTTTTTTTTTGTTAATCCTCTAATTACAAAGAACAACAACCGAAGAGTAACGTACATTTAAGAAATTAATTGATTCAGCGTGATTGGTGGCAGCTCCTAAAGTTTTGACTTGGAGACTGGTGTGAGAAAATCAGTGCGGGTGGCTGAATCAATATCTAACATCTAGTACCTAGAAACTTTTAACGGTACGATTTTTTGATGGGATTCCTCTCCCCAATGTTAACATTCAAACTCATTGATATTCGTGTGGGCTCTATTCTAAGCATGCTGTAATCTTAGCAGAGCCCAAATTATATTTACAGAAAAATAATAATAATATAATAATTTTTCATCTAACACTCTGTTAAATAACATCATCAGCTCTCTCGAAATATCTTTCGCCGTTGGAGTGTGATTCGCTGTATGGTTGGTTGTACATGATATATTTTTTATTTTGCTTTTCGCTTTCATTATTCTAACATATGTTATGCTAGCTGCGACTGCATCTATGGGCAATATTGCAATATTTTAACATAGCTGAAGCGGAGGTTCACCACTTTATAACTCGGGAATTAATTAAGTATACGAGAACAGTGAATAGTTTTGGGTTAGTTGATGTTCATGTTCATGATATTGACCTCCAAACTTTATTTTCGTGGAAGCTGTGTCTATTTTAATGTAAAAAATGTGTAAAAACAGGTTGAAGCGAACCAGTTTTTTTTATGTTCTCTATCGATTTGTGATTAAGCCACTCATTTCACTGTCTTCGTGTCAAAGTAAAACTAGAAGTCAACAAAATGGGGCTACGTATAATTTTTCAAAATTTTAACTGCATCTACCTTTAAATGATGCTGACATTTTGAAGCTCGATTTTGAGTGTTCTTTGAATTTTATTTCTAGCTTTAATACGCATACAGGAATTTGTAAAAATAGATTATAATATTATTGTAGTCGCGAATGTGAGTAATTTGATATATATTTTGTGTATGCACAGCTTCAGAGTAATACTCATCCAAAGGTGAACATTTTGTGCGATCAAATTTTTAAAAAACCTATTTTCGTGTCAAATTTGTAGATCTATCAACTGAATGATACGGGTACCCGCGATCAGATAAGTTTTTTACGTTTCGGATGATATAAAATTTATTTCGTGAGAATCCAACATTTAGAACGGCGGAAACTGACCTTCCAAAAACACGAAATTTGGAAAAAAAATGTTTTTGAAAATATCACGGATTTTATTGTATTTCCTATGGATCATTTCCGCTTCAATAAATTACCTCATACGGATTTTGATCTTTTTCGAAAAGAGAATTTTAAAAACTTCGGCTGAACGAGAGATGTACCCAATTTATCTAAAAAATTATTCACGTTTTACGAGTTTTTGGGTACTTCAATGCAACATGTAGCACATCTTAGCCGTCACATGAAATTTCACAAAATATATATGGATTGGAAGATAAACTTCAGTTCTTCCTGGAAACCGCATACGCATCAAATGATTTTGAGAATTACGCGATTTAGACGCAATTTAAAATGTATATTTCATAATATAGTTTAATTTTAAGATTTATTTCTACTTACAGAACCCCAAGATTTATCGGAAGGGTCTTGGTACAATCCGCAAGGTGTATACTTATACACATGAAGTGATTATTTTTATATATGGCAATATTTCGGCGAAATTCGGGTAACATAGAAGAATAACCCCACAAATTTTTTCTGAAATTTCTTGTATAAAATTAAAAAATAAATATGATGACATTATTTCTTCGAACCAAGAACATATATTTTTCCTCTATACAGTAGTTTTTGTTTATAGTCCACAACTATCGTTGCACAATTTTTGTGGACTATAAGCGATTTAGGACTATATCCGAAGTCCTTTAATGGGCTTTATGAATCCTGATATAACACGCGTTATGGACTATACACAACGTATTTACTTTTCTTTTAAATAAAATTAAAGTTTAATAAAAACAAATTCATATATATATATATATATACATATATTCTTCATCATGGAAATTATTATGACATTCTTCAACAGAATTTCTTTTCTATGCAACCAGTAAATGGTACTGTTTTCGCTTATATCCGTTTTTGGCCTTTAAGCGTAATGGACTATAAGCGAAAAGTACTGTATCTTGTTTTGTTGTCGCAGTAATTTACAAACCGCTATACCGACTTGTGTGATTTTGATATCATTTGATTCATCGTGGTATTTAGATTATGTAGATATTTTTAAATTAATTTTGAGGATGATACGTGTCATTAATATAATTAATATTGTTTAGGCGAGGGGCTTGCTCTACTCCTCGCCGTGGTGGTGTGTGGTGGGGGGTGATCAATTAATCAACTCTTGGGAGCGGGGTGCAAACGACAACAAGAGAACTCCCAAGCAGTTAATGGTGTATGGAATAGAAAAGAAAAGTTCAAAGAAATAAAACACAAGAAAGTATTAGTTAAATTATTCTAATTATCTTGGATCTATTGGTGGTAATCTTTTCTTAATACAACAAATAAATTACCTCTTGTAATTTATGGTGGCTGCGCTGAGACCTGTTAGTAATAACGCGTAGACGACAAGAGAACGCTGTGGTTCATGCAATCACAGGGGATTTGCGGTGATCGCTGAGGATCGGTTGTCGTTTACTACTACATTAACATATTCCAATGGGAGAAAAGTGACGAGCAAGGAGAGCAAACCAGCAACAACCACCGCTCGGTGGCATCTGCACTCTACGGTCTCCGCTGAGGGAACTTGCAGAGGAGATGCCCGTGGTGTCAATCAGCAGACGTGATTGACTGAGCTCGGGAAGTTGAGTCAGAACGTATCAAACTTATCATTCCGGCCCCCTTGCTACGACCGACAAAGTAGCAATTAACAATTTAATTGGAATATGGGTTAGTAAAGTCTTTATATGAACGTAAATTCAGATTTCAAGTGAGCTTCATGTTACAAATTTAGTAAACGCCACGAGTTTTGTAAACGGGTGATTTGTGTATTCAAACGATATTTTGATTTACTAAGGTGATCTACCGGTCAGTATATACCCGAATATAGACTTTTGGGCCAACAACGAATTTAAAACTAATTTTGGTGGTTCGTATTTGGGGGTAAAGATCAGCGCCAAGTAGCAAATCTATTGGGCAGCCGTCGAATGTGTCAGCTAAAGTTAAATTAGGAAATCTAGATTTTGATGTCGATATGGGTGTATGCGGAAACAATTTCCCCTTGACATTAGACCGAACAAATGCCTTTGCTTCAACAATTTTAGACGAGCTTTTGGGGAAGTCAACTTAAGAGAACACGTTTCTCTTGGTGTAGCAGGGTTGGATTCTTTCTTCGAAATACCAGAAATGTCAAGTGCATTTTTAAGTTTCTTACTGACAACAGATACCTTGGAGGAAGGATCAATAATGGCACGAACAGGGTGGGGTTTTCCATTATGAACTATATTTACTACTGCTGTTCCTAAGAGAACATTGGTATCTTGAGAGGGGTGAGGTATCGGTGGATTTACTACTTTCTTATTCGAAGAAGGATGCGACAAATTAGATGCTCGGCTTTTGACTTTAGTAAAAGCCGGAGAAGGTTTTTCCGAAGAACGTGACAACAAAGTCCTCGACTTTTGACATTTGTAAAAGTCGGAGGTTTGTCCGAAGAACGGGACAACGAAGTCTGTCCTCGACTTTTGACCTTTGTAAAAGCCGGAGGTGACTTGGAGGAAGAAACAATTTTATTAATTGGTGGCCGGTGAAGAAGGCTGTGGTGCCTTTGCTTGCATGTAGTGCAACTATGTTTACTATTGCACGTTTTAACTACATGGCCAAGAGATAAACAATTGATACGACATTTATTTTGCTTTACTATCAAGAATTTGTCCTCAAACGAAAGTTTTAGAAACTGGGCGCAGAGTCGAAGATGATGGCTCTGGTCAGGACAAATGGTGCAAGAAGATTTGGAGGCTGAATTTATAACTCGAGATGGGGTAACACATTTAGAATTATGTACCGACAACAATTTATTGGGAGATTGAGGTGTAGCGATATTTCTAGGTGACAACTTCTTAGAGGAGGACTGCTTTTTCTTTGGCAACAACAACTTATTTTTGGAGGGGACGACGTGTTATAGGCAAGTCAATGTTTGTATCCTCTCTGTGACGAATGGGTCTAAT
Source organism: Musca vetustissima (assembly GCF_032173495.1). Taxonomy (NCBI): domain Eukaryota; kingdom Metazoa; phylum Arthropoda; class Insecta; order Diptera; family Muscidae; genus Musca; species Musca vetustissima. The sequence goes on from NW_026882346.1 coordinate 19,580, forward strand.
TCTATCCAAGATGACAATGACGATTTATTTTTTATACTTTGCTCCCAAAGAGTCAAAGTCAATTTTGGCAAACGCTGCAAACAAATGTAAACTACAATCGGATCCCAATGATCCGTGGTGACGTCATAGATTGACATTGTAGCAAGGCAACTATTTATCCCACGTTGGATAGTTTTAAGGCCAGAAATAGTTTCACTGTCTAAGGAGGGAATTTCAAACAAACATCGGTCCACGTTTAGGCATGGTCCCCATATAAGGGTGCCGCCCAATATTCGATATTTTGGGGTTTTTGAGCTCGCTTTACAGCCGAATTCGCTGAAATTTTGTACATTGGGTTTTTTTTGGGTAACAAATGACTCCACTAAAATTTATAAATATCTGTCCACTTTTTCTGGTAGCCCCCATATAACGCTACCACGAAAACAAAAAGTCGATTTTTTGAAAATGGAATATTACCAAATTGGCAATATTGCCCATATATATTCTTGATCAGAGTAAACTTCTAATACGATCTAGCCATGCCCATCCGTCCGTGTGTTGTAATCACGCTATCTTCTGAACTAATTTAGATAGATCGCCAAAGATTTCGATAGAGGTCTTTTGTCTGCATGTTCGAAGATGGGATATATAATGGATTCTTATTAGGTACCAAAGTTCTTCACTAAAAATTATAAATATAGGCCCAGTTTTTCGTGTAGCCCCCATATAAGACACCCTCAATTTTCGGTATTTTGGGGTTCTTGAGCGCGTTTTCAAACGAATTCGCTGTAATTTGGTATTTTGTAGTCGCATATATAAATATTCATCCCTGTTAAGAGTAGTTCCCATATAACCCCCTACTTATATTAAAATAGTTAGCTGATTAGTTCCGTGCATTGGGGTTGTCCCCATATAGGCGTATTCTACCATAGTATAGCGGGTAGTCGTTACTCGAAATAATCAGTTTTACCCTACAAATTTTGGAATTCTAAGACGATTTAGCCATGGGTTGTAATCATTCCCATGATAAAAAAACTCGTACCTGACGATAATGAAATATATCGGCCAGCATTTTGGCATCTCCCCCATATAATTATAACTCCTGAAGGAAAGAATTGAGACACAAAACAAAAATATTGAGTTCGAAATTGACATATGTTGATCATTAATTAGACATAGCCCTCATAGCCCTCGGCAATTGCTACAGTATGTAATCTATCTTTGTTATCTGAATCTGTCAGTATACCTATGGTGGAGGGTATCCAAAGGCCTGGCCGAACTTAACGCTTTTTCAACAATTTAATTTAAATAATAAAATGTTATCGTTACCTATATTATTGATAATAAAAACCAAAGTAACATGAATTAAATATTATGGCTGAATAAATTTGCTATGTTATTCCTTTTAAACTTGTGCGTATTCCAGATTGATTCTAGTTGAACCTAGTTAGTTAGGTCAGTCAATTATGAATGTCTGTAGACTACAGATTTTATATTGGATTTTACAACTACATACTTGGCTGGGTGGGCATGGTAGACAATTCAACAATTTTTCGTCTAGACAAGTGAAGAATGGCAGTGAAAGTATTACCTCCTATCTTTAACCCAAATTTGCTTCGTAAAAGCACGTATAAAATGAAATAGTTTGTATGTAGCGAGAAAAAGCTTGGTGATGCAAAGAACCTGTCCCTCCGAAGAGTTAAAAGGCCGGATCATACACGTGCACTCGCTTTTAAGATATTAAAGCTGCTGCTGGTTAATAATTCCATATGTTGAATGCTACAAGGGAGCAAATATTAATGATTTTTGGTTGGAAGATTTGTTAGCATATGCGACTACAAAATACAAATTTACTGCGAATTATGTTGAAAAACGCCCTAAAGAACCCCAAAATACTGAATATTGAGGGTGTCTTATATGGGGGCTACCCGAAAAAATGAAGAACTTTGGTATCCAATAAGAACCCATTGTTCCAAATTTCAGCGAATTCGGTTTAAAAATGCGTTTTAAAATACCCCCCAAATATCGTAAATTGGGGGTATCGTTAAATGGGGCTACAAGAAATAGTGGACCAAAAAATCCATGAGCCCTTATATGGCGGCTACCAGACAAATGGACCTATATTAATACTTTTTAAAGGAGAAGTATAGCCCATCTTCGAACCTTCAGACAAAAGCCGACTATATGCAAAATTTTCTATCGATTTATCTCAATTCCTGACTAGATCGACTTCGAATTTTAGCCTGATGAAGAATATATATACTTCATAGGTTCGAAAATGAATATTTCGATGAGAGATAATATGGTGGAGGGTATAAAAACTACTTCGTGTTAACAAATGATGAATCATTTTCAAAAGAAAAAGTTAAAAATCTGAAAAATCTATTTAACATGGCAACAATTCGTACTGTAAACCTAAAATTTAGAAAATGAGCCTATGTATAAAAAAATACATAGAATAACTAGTGATCGAGAAATAATTATAAAAATAGACACAAATTCAAAATAAAAATTTATTTAAATTTTAGAAAATTTATCATTTAGTTAAGACTTATACTTTTTCGATAAAATTCTTTTTTGTTCTACTGATTTGATATATTAAATGTCATTACAAATTGATATTTGTTCACATTTTGAAAAATATACTGCTTTTCTTCCTCGAAGCTTTTAAAAGTCAAAGGTGTCCTTGAAGTAAATTTCTAATATTTATGTATTTATTTCGATTTTTTTATTTTACAAATATTTATCGATATCTAGTTATTCTAACAGTTTCTGAGCCATTATCATCTTTGTTTTTTATGCAAAGGCAAACTTTCATAATTCTAGGTTTACAGTACGAATATTACAGATTTTTTTTTAATTTGTCTTCTGAAAATGATTCATCAACCTTTATCAGTTAACACAAAGTAGTTTTTTTTTGTATGTATGTTTTAATATAAACGACATTTAAGTTACACATTCCAAAATGTGCTTATTACGTGTCCCCTTCAAATTTGTCTTTTTCATTAATACCTTTATATTTCACAAATTTTAAGTGATAATTTTCTGTTCTCACACTTAATTGATCTAATACAGAACATAAGCATTTTTAATAAAAATATTTAAAAATATTCCAAACGATTAGTGGGTTAATGACACTTTTCCTTTCACGTGTGTGGTACTTACGTGACCGGCACTGTACGTATATATTATTGTGTATTATTGAACAGGGAAATATGGGAATTCTAAAGGGAATGGACACTTTTATTGTCTACTATTAGTCGCACAACACGGTGGTAATAATTAATAAAATTAGGTCTATTTTTACTAAAATTATCAAAATTTAACACGAACGTTAATTAAATTTTATTAATAATAATGACCACATACATTAATTTAAAAAAAACACTTTTTTGCAACTAAAAATATTTGTGTTTTGTTTCCACTGTTCAAATTTTTAGCAAATAATATCCGAAGGATCTCATCCGGTTCGAAGGACCAAAAAATAAAGGCACCGAAATTGCGTTTCGAAGATGGGAAAAAATAAAACGCGAATGTTTTAGTTTCTGATGTATTAAATATAAATAATAATACTGGGGAAAATAAAGATAATTAATCTTACATATACAAAAACGATATATTACAAATAATTAATTCAAATGTACTTGAAAATATAAAAATTAAATTAAATTTCTTACTGCTTTGTGTTATAAAAATGTCTCTCCAAACAAAACACTGGTTGTTTACAGATATCCTTGCTTGATTTAGTGATTTTGTCCACTTTTATCAATTATTTTTTCAGCGTTATTGATTACACCACTGCTTACACGTGACCCTCGCACGTAACTAAATGCTCCCAATATAACACGGTACTATCACTTGTTAATCAAAGGGGAAAAATAATGCAGAGACAAACAAAAGGGTGTTATGGAAAAAGGAGAATTTTTTCTCCTTTTTCCATAACACCCTTGAAGGTACCAATAGAAATTAACTCACACGAATTTAACATTTTTTCTCGTAAATGATGTGAACTTACGGAAATACTTATTGGTCAAAGTTGAATCCAAATAAAAATCCAACAATCCGGACAAAGAAAAGTTACACCTACACCACAAATCACAATTTGTTCCTGAACAATACAGTATGAACAGTCGCAAGATTGAAATTAAATGAATCCCGTTCCTGATTCAATTCACATAAGAAATTACTGAGTAACTGACACTAAACCAGTATAGCATCCTTCTATATAATATATAACGCCTTCACTAAAACAACGCTCCATGGTTATGTATGTGCACCCAAAAAGGAGAAATCACTTTCCATGACCAATTAACCAATCACATTACATATAATCCACATAAAAAGTACTGTATTTCCGATTGATTGCCTTTAAATACAAAATGTCAAAAAAATAATAAAAATAAATTGTAGATGGCAGGAATTGAACCTGGATCTCAAGTTTCGCGGTCTGCGACAATTCCTACGGGCATAAAGAGTATTACATGAATCTTAAGGTGATCCTACATGATATGTGATATATATTACTCAAATTCGGTCATATCTTCTGTATCCTCCAAACGTTTTCTTTCCTACAGTTCTTGCGCCAATATCGCACCCAAGTCTTTGGCATCAATATGCACTTTATGGGTTTCAGAGAAGTTTGGGCAAGCTAAAACAGGGGTATGGTGAGTTTGGCCTTTAAAATTTCGAACTGTATGCACTCCGAGATAGTTCTCTGTACTCACTCGTCAAAAGTTCGTTGATTTTTTCATCTATAACTGCCTGCATTACTGGGTTTCGTGGAGCGTATCGAAACATAAATGGTCTATCATTCGTGAGTACTATTTTATGCTCAACTGCGATAGATAGCCCATGCATATCTCTAAATGTATGTAGTTACTCTTCTAGGAAGGCTCAAATTCTTTGTTGTTCTTTGCGGTAAGGTTTAGATTTGTCACCACTATCTCTTCAATTTGCAAGTTACCCCGCGCAACTGATGTGGGTGTTACGCTTTACCAATCAATCCAACCCGAGTATAATATTCTCTGTGGTCTCGTTCATAATGAGCATCTTCTCTCTAACGAAACCGAAACTTGTTCTTTAAATTTTATTTGCACAGGCCTTGCTGATGAAAGATCTTGTAGCTCCCGTTTTTACTGTAGACAACATTGCGGACAGAGGACTCAGAGGCAAAAAGACCATCTTGGTCGCATATTTTTCCCGAGTTTGATGAAGAGGGATTGGTATACTTTCTATATCCTAGTCATTACTAACAAATCACTCAGGCTAAGGAAGTCTCTCTTTCGGATATACCGTTGGTACTCGAAGCGAATTTCGGAAAAGCCTCTCCAATTTCTGGGCTTAAAATCACATTTTTTTTCTTAATATGAAACGAATAATGTTTTGAAGGTTTCTCTAGGCGTCTGCCGTCTTCTGGTGCCCCAGATGCTCCAAGTAATGCAGAGGAAGAAAAAACATGAGTAGATCTTATCAGAAATATTCAAATTCATTTGCTATAATGTTTCTCTTTAAGCACTTCGGGAATCACGGCTGGCAGTATGTTTATTTCTATTTCGTACAGGGTCGTCAATTCTTCTATTCGTACGAAAGAAAGTCGTCGGCTTGGAGTCACCATCGTACTTTACATTACACTATCTTACTTATTCTGGGTTTACTTTCATCCATGCTGCTGTTTGGGGTCAAATGGGTATTTCCCGTTAAACAATGATGGTGTTCACCGGTTATCCTTTCCCAGCTAGATGTTGCACTTTAACCACAGAATCTGGCATTCCCTATGTTTCGCTTTTTCAGGTTTTTCATTTCACGCACGATCTTCTCCGGTATAATAGGATTACTCTCCTCGTCCGTCAGCGTTATCTTAGGTGGTCTCTTTGGTGTCGTTGACTTCGCTTGTTATACTTGCTGTTCGTGCGTTGCCTTCGAAATCAGGAACTTGTTGATACCTTTTGTGGTCGTGCTCCTCGCTCAGGAACTGGGCAAACCGCTTTCCTAGATCTTCTACTGTACCAGCAATGTCCCGAACTCCTCCTTCCTTAGGCTGTATGCCAACAATACTATTATTCAGGTGGTACGTTTCGTCAAGGAAAATGTACATTGAAATGACTGAGCGTGAAAAGATGTCAAATTCACACTACTTCACTTTAATAATAAATAGAGGCGTAGGATGAGGAAATTTTAAGCTGTGACGATCCAGGCTTCGGTCCCCTACGAATCCTTAACTTCACGGTCACTCACACTATTTCCGATGTAGGCCTCGACTTTTCAAATTAAAACACTTCTCTATAAAGAAGACTTTATTAAAAGTCCCCGACTTTTTTTCGATTCTGTAAAAATCGCCTTTTAAATAACGGCATACGACGGTTCTTGATTTCAATTTGCTAAAAAAAGTTTAAATAAAGGCCAGCGAAGCCTCTTCATTTCGACTTGGTTAAAAATCACTTATGAAACTACCTGGACACTGTCGTAGCGTTCTTCGTCGTGTGCTTAGCTTGTTGTCTGCACATCACTCATTCATTCCGAATCTGTCTCCCCTTTTCCCGGCATCGTGCCTTTGCTCGCTCGACGATCTCGTAATCATACTGAATTACAACGCAATTCATAATTTAACAAGTGAAAAAAAACATTTGGGTACAATTGTTTTAAGGCATCTTGCCCGACTTATTGACTAAAACGCTGTTTAACGATATGCTAGAATTATACTTATTATTTAACCAACATTTTGCGGCGGCCAATGTCACTAGTATTTTTGATCTTCCTTGTCATAGTACTGTAGAAGAGCCGTAAAGTTGATTTTCTTGTTCTATAAACTAGATAGGCCTTTTATTCGCGTATGTGAAATCGAAAGCACCACGTCGGCTGAAGCTGAAATTTTGTTCTTTAATATTCCCAACGGTCCAAACATTATGTTTGGACCTCCCATCGTATTTTTGATAAGCTTTGTATGTGTAAGTCCCATTTTTTCCTCGAATTCTGGCAGGAACTTAACAATATCCAAAGTTTCTCTACACGAAACACTTAATCTAATATCGGCATATTTGTACGTCTCCACTTCAGTTGTAGCGCTCTCTACAATAACTCTCAACTATTCAAGCGTCTGTGTCATTTCACACTGTATTTGTCGTTGTGTTGTTTGTTTGTCATCAAAATATTCATTTCCGACCCTATAAAGTATATATATTGTAGAACAGGGTAAAAGTCGAAGACGATCTAGCTATATCCGTCCGTCTGTTGTAATCACGCTATCAACTGAAGGAAAGATAGATCGCCAAAATTTTGCATAGAGTCGTTTGTCTGCCGGCAGGGCAAGTTCGAAAATGGGCTATATCGGTCCACGTTTAGGCATAGCCCCCATATAAGCGCGCTTTTCAACCGAATTCGTATAAAATTTGTTACATTGCGTTGTTCTGGCGGTACCCCCCAATTTACGTTATTTTGGGAAGTTTTAAGCGCGTTCTTAAACCGAATTCGCTGTAATTTGGTACAATGGGTTCTTATTGGGTACCAAATTTCTCAACAAATAAATATTATATATATATGAAAATATTTTCTGGTAGTCCCCATTTAAGGGCACCCCCAATTTTCGGTATTTTGGGGTTCTTGGGCGCGTTTTTCAACCGAATCCGCTTATTTTTGGGTACATTGGGTTCTTTTTGGATACCAAATGTCTCCACTATAAATTATAAATATCGATCCACGTTTTCTGGTAGCCTCCACATAACGGTACCTCCAAATTAATGTATTTTTTGGGGTTTTAGCGTGTTTTCGACCCGAATTGGCAGAAATGTGGTACAATGGGTTCTAATTGGGTACCAAATTTCTTCGCTATAAATTATAAACATAGGCCCATTTTTCGGGTAGCCCATATAACACACCCTAAATTTTCGGGAGTTTTAAGGTTCTTGCGAGCGTTTTCAACCGAATTTGCTGTAATTTGGTATTTTGTAGTCGCATTGGGTAACAAATCTTCCTACCCCTTTTAAGGGTAGTTCCCATATAACCCCTCTCTTATAATTAAATAGTTAGCTGATTAGTTCCGTGTGTAGGGGTTATGACCATATATGCGTATTCTAACATAGTATAGAAGATAGTCGTTACTCGAAATGGTTTTACCATACAAATTATGGCATTTTAAGACGATTCCGCTTTCTAAGTAAATCGTGATAAAAAACTCGAACCTGAAGATAATGATTACATATATATAATTACATATCCTGAAGAAAAGAATTGCGACACGCAAAAAACATCATATAATTATAACCCCAAATATTCGATAATTCCTAAACCATGTAATCTAAATTGCAGTAGTTTGAGGAATGTATATTCTACCACGCGTTATTAGTATCAGTCCACGATTTGGGGTTTTTATTAAAAATTGCCTAAATTTGTATTTGGAGTACATAAACCGGTTTGTAAAATTATCGGTATAACTTCACCTTTCGGAATATTTCCTATAATTTCATTTAGTATCTGTCAGTAGACCTATGGTGGAGGGTATGCAAAGTTCGGCCCGGACGAACTTAACGCTTGTTTATGTTGAGCGATTATGGAAAAATGTAAATAAAATAAAAACAGAAGAAAATAATTTTTTTTGTAATAATAAAGGTTTGCTGGTTTATTGAATTGTTTTTTCTATAACAAGTTACCTTTATGGCGTCAGAGGCCGAGGTGATTTCTCTTTCAACGTTAAAAGAAAAGTGAACGCAGAGGTTCACGTGGGTCGCAGAGGATCGTTGTAGTGAGAGCATAGTCTCTTATGTATCAAAATGAGCAAACCAGTAACAACCGTCGCCCGTTGGTATATACACTCTGCGGTGTCCGCAGAGGGACGTGTAGAGGCAATACCCGAGCTGTCAATCAGCATTCGTGATCGACTGAGCTCAGGAAGTTGAAGGTCAACGTATCTAAAGCAGAGCTCCGATTTGCTCGATTTTACTCGCGAGTGAAAAATACTCCCGAGCGGGAGTAAGTAAAGAGTACGAGTTTTTTAGGGAGTATACTCTCCACTCTTTTATTTTGTTTGGGAGTGCACGCGAGTACTCCTTGTTGAAGAAATAGAGTGTGAGTGAAAACGTTCGAAATAGAGTAAGAGTTCACTCTAAGAGTGAAATCGAGTGGACAAATAAATTTGGTTGTTTGGTTATTTGTGTGTGTGTGTAGTACCAAATTTTTTTTTGATGTTGATATTTTGTGTGGTGTGGGGAGATAGATCATTACAAAAAACATAAAAGGACATTGATTATTTTGTTTATTGAAAATGTTTACACATGTGATGTACGAATAAAAATCTTATATGAAATGACTTACATAAAGAGAACGAGCTTGTTGATGCATGCTTTCCCAGCAGTACTGCAACCAAACATCACAAAACAAAAAAACAATGCACACAAACAAAATCAAGTAAAACAACGGTATCACAAAAAAATATATATAATAAAAGAGTACTCGGCAAGAGTGTAATCTGCTCGATTTCGAGCGTATTTCACTCCCACTCGAAAACGAGCAAAGCACCTCCGCTCTTATTTGAGTGGCAAAGAAAAATAGAGTAAACTCTATTTACTTTTTCTATTCGCAGGAGTACTCCCGCTCGAATTCGAGCGAGCATTTCGGAGCTCTGATCTAAATTATACATTGCCGCCCACCTTGATACATTTAAGTGTATCAACAAAATCATGATCAAATTAATGCAAATATAATACAAATATAATAATATATTAGGAGTTTCGTAAGTTCAGTTCTTGTGTGAACTGAACTTAAAAAGGTATTACAATTAAATGTGTATTGGGCCCGATATGACCCAACCGAATGTCGTGTACTGTACTTGTACGTGTACAAGAGTGTAATCTGCTCGATTTCGAGCGTATTTCACTCCCACTCGAAAACGAGCAAAGCACCTCCGCTCTTATTTGAGTGGCAAAGAAAAATAGAGTAAACTATATTTACTTTTTCTATTCGCAGGAGTACTCCCGCTCGAATTCGAGCGAGCATTTCGGAGCTCTGATCTAAATTATACATTGCCGCCCACCTTGATACATTTAAGTGTATCAACAAAATCATGATCAAATTAATGCAAATATAATACAAATATAATAATATATTAGAAGGAGTTTCGTAAGTTCAGTTCTTGTGTGAACTGAACTTAAAAAGGTATTACAATTAAATGTGTATTGGGCCCGATATGACCCAACCGAATGTCGTGTACTGGGCGCTAGGGAGACCGGGTTGGGAAATCATTCTAAGTGATATGACCTTAGAATAAATTTCTGGACCAAGAACCATTGCGATGATTTCAGAACGATCGAACGTAGGATCCGCGAGTTCGAGGCAAACGAAGCATTCGCGAATATTAGGGGGAGCTAACATGGAGGGAGTTTTACCGCGCGTTATGTTTGCTACCCTAGGGTGTTGTGGACCGTCTACTCATATGAAGCATTGAATGGTGCTTATTTTTACAAAAGTTACACCTAAGGGGGACGGGGCAAATTCGGGAGCTATGGTCGGGGCCTAAACAATTGTAGCAATAGTGGTGATACGCCACCGCACGCAACCGCTTCTCAACCGACATTCTCTTAAAACGCGAAACAATCTACACGGGGAGGGGGGTTTGGCAAATTCCGCTTTGGCAAACTGACGCGGAAGATCAATAGATTGGGTTGTAGGTGCTGGAACGACAGAGGCGGTTACTGAAGTTACTGATACCCCAAAGTAAAACAAACGGTATCACGACTTTCACGAATAAAGGTTCTAAAATCTGTTTCAAACTCGTGCGAAGCTCCAACAAAACTATTCCCGTAGTCCCAGAATATGGATTTAGGACAGCCACGACGACCTATGAACCGATAGAATGTGGCCAGAAATGAAGCAGATGAGAGATCAGATTCTACCTCTACATGTACAGCTTTGGTTGTAAAACAAACAAAGACGCAGACGTACCCTTTAGTGATACGACAAGCACGTCCAGTAAATGACTTAATGTCAAAGGGACCGGCAAAGTCTACTCCAGTTGTTGTGAAGGGCCTATTTAACGTAGTTTTTTTCTGGAGGGAGTGCAGCCATAATCTGTGGACACGATCGATTTTTCTCTAGCCAACAAACCTTACAACGATTAATAACCGTGCGAATAAGTGTTTTTACACGAGGAATCCAAAACTCTGTTCGAATAATACGCAACATAAGCTGATTTCCACCATGAACAGATATTGCATGAGCAAATTCCACAAGAAGACGTGCAAACCGACTACTATAAGGCAAAATAATGGGGCGCTTTTCTGTTTCTGACAATGTGGGGGAGTTTACTATACGTCCATTTAGACGCATAACACCAAAATCATCTAAAACGGGGTTCAAGGGGAGGAAGGAGCTTGAAGTTGGCAAAGGGCGTTTATCCAGCAGATTTTTATACTCTTCCGGGAAATAAAACTTTTGTGTCAATGTGGCTAAATTATTTTTCACTAGTCTGATTTCCGAGGAGGTCGGAATTTTAGTGGAGAAACAATATGGCCGTGAACGGGGATGAGTTTTATGTATGAACCGATACATATAGGCTAACGATCGCAACGCTTTATCAAGGGAGGAAAATCTATTTAGGAGATCTTCGTATCCCGATATAAATAAAAATTTACTTTAACGCTACGGGCTTCTAAATTTGTATCAAGGGAAGTGACATCAGGAATATTCCAAACAGAATTATCTAAACTCAACCAATTAATAAAAAATAACAAAAAGATGCAAAAACATTTGAAGCGAAAATGTGGGACGATTTTCGACAGCATTCGTGGATCCTGAATCTCTTTCCCCCAACTATCACCAACGTATTTGTCTGGTATCCCGACGACGTGTGGCTAGAGCATAGGCCATCAGGGACTCTAAGTGCTGACATATCTCAACCGTCCGCTCCTCATTACATACGGAAATCTCCACGCCCTCCTTCGCTGATTCCACGGGACTGGTGGAGTGTCACTCTCATAGGAGGATGCCGCAGGGGCGATGAGAAGGATGATGACGATGAAGATAATGATGACACGCGCTATCTATTAATGATGATGACGACGCGCTGTCTATTGGTGTGGGATAATCCCACCTCTGAGCTCCTGAATCCGTGGTACACTACCATCCCTTGACAGCACCACCCTACAAGGCCGGGTCATATGGGCTGCCGGAGTCTCACTGCCTTCAGTTTTACCCGTGATACTTGGCGATCGGTTTTGTCGGTACAGTTGCTTGTAGAATGCTTTGGTGCGGCGGCCAATGTCACTAGTATTTTTGATCTTTCTTGTCATAGTACTGCAGAAGAGCCGTAAAGTTGACTTTTCTTGTTCTATAAACTAGATAGGCCTTTTATTCGCGTATGTGAAATCGAAAGCACCACGTCGGCTGAACCTGAAATTTTGTTCTTTAATATTCCCAACGATAATGTTTGGACCTCCCATCGTATTTTTGATAAGCTTTGTATATGTAAGTCCCATTTTTTCCTCGAATTCTGGCAGGAACTTAACAATATCCAAAGTTTCTCTACACGAAACACTTAATCTAATATCGGCATATTTGTACGTCTCTACTTCAGTTGTAGCGCTCTCTACAATAACTCTCAACTATTCAAGCGTCTGTGTCATTTCACACTGTATTTGTCGTTGTGTTGTTTGTTTGTCATCAAAATATTCATTTCCGACCCTATAAAGTATATATATTGTAGAACAGGGTAAAAGTCGAAGATGATCTAGCTATATCCGTCCGTCTGTTGTAATCACGCTATCAACTGAAGGAAAGATAGATCGCCAAAATTTTGCATAGAGTCGTTTGTCTGCCGGCAGGGCAAGTTCGGAAATGGGCTATATCGGTCCACGTTTAGGCATAGCCCCCATATAAGCGCGCTTTTCAACCGAATTCGTATAAAATTTGTTACATTGCGTTGTTCTGGCGGTACCCCCCAATTTACGTTATTTTAGGGAGTTTTAAGCGCGTTTTTAAACCGAATTCGCTGAAATTAGGTACAATGGGTTCTTATTGGGTACCAAATTTCTCAACTAAAAATTATATGTATATGAAAATTTTTTCTGGTAGTCGCCATTTAAGAGCACCCCCAATTTTCGGTATTTTGGGGTTCTTGGGCGCGTTTTTCAACCGAATCCGCTTATTTTTGGGTACATGGGGTTCTTTTTGGATACCAAATGTCTCCACTATAAATTATAAATATCGATCCATGTTTTCTGGTAGCCTCCACATAACGGTACCTCCAAATTAACGTATCTTTGGGGGTTTAAGCGTGTTTGCGACCCGAATTGGCAGACCAAATTTCTTGGGTACCAAATTTCTTCGCTACAAATTATAAACATAGGCCCATTTTTTCGGTTAGCCCCATATAAGACACCCTCAATTTTCGGGAGTTTTAAGGTTCTTGCGAGCGTTTTCAACCGAATTTGCTGTAATTTGGTATTTTGTAGTCGCATTTGGTAACAAATCTTCCTACCAAAAATTATTAATATTCGCCCTTTTAAGGGTAGTTCCTACATAACCCCTCTCTTATAATTAAATATTTAGCTGATTAGTTCCGTGTGTAGGGGTTATGATATGCGTTTTCTAACATAGTATAAAAGAAGTCGTTACTCGAAATAGTTTTACCATACAAATTATGGCATTTTAAGACGATTCCGCTTTCTAAGTAAATCGTGATAAAAAACTCGAACCTGAAGATAATGATATATATCGGCCAGCATTTAGGCATCTTCCCCATATAATTACATATCCTGAAGAAAAGAATTGCGACACGCAAAAAACATCATATAATTATAACCCCAAATATTCGATAATTCCTAAACTATGCAATCTAAATTGCAGTAGTTTGAGGAGTGTATATTCTACCACGCGTTATTAGTATCAGTCCACGGGGTTTTTATTAAAAATTGCCTAAATTTGTATTTGGAGTACATAAACCGGTTTGTAAAATTATCGGTATAACTTCACCTTTCGGAATATTTCCTATAATTTCATTTAGTATCTGTCAGTAGACCTATGGTGGAGGGTATGCAAAGTTCGGCCCGGACGAACTTAACGCTTGTTTATGTTGAGCGATTATGGAAAAATGTAAATAAAATAAAAACAGAAGAAAATAATTTTTTTTGTAATAATAAAGGTTTGCTGGTTTATTGAATTGTTTTTTCTATAACAAGTTACCTTTATGGCGTCAGAGGCCGAGGTGATTTCTCTTTCAACGTTAAAAGAAAAGTGAACGCAGAGGTTCACGTGGGTCGCAGAGGATCGTTGTAGTGAGAGCATAGTCTCTTATGTATCAAAATGAGCAAACCAGTAACAACCGTCGCCCGTTGGTATATACACTCTGCGGTGTCCGCAGAGGGACGTGTAGAGGCAATACCCGAGCTGTCAATCAGCATTCGTGATCGACTGAGCTCAGGAAGTTGAAGGTTAACGTATCTAAAGCAGAGCTCCGATTTGCTCGATTTTACTCGCGAGTGAAAAATACTCCCGAGCGGGAGTAAGTAAAGAGTACGAGTTTTTTAGGGAGTATACTCTCCACTCTTTTATTTTGTTTGGGAGTGCACGCGAGTACTCCTTGTTGAAGAAATAGAGTGTGAGTGAAAACGTTCGAAATAGAGTAAGAGTTCACTCTAAGAGTGAAATCGAGTGGACAAATAAATTTGGTTGTTTGGTTATTTGTGTGTGTGTGTGTGTGTAGTACCAAATTTTTTTTTGATGTTGATATTTTGTGTGGTGTGGGGAGATAGATCATTACAAAAAACATAAAAGGACATTGATTATTTTGTTTATTGAAAATGTTTACACATGTGATGTACGAATAAAAATCTTATATGAAATGACTTACATAAAGAGAACGAGCTTGTTGATGCATGCTTTCCCAGCAGTACTGCAACCAAACATCACAAAACAAAAAAACAATGCACACAAACAAAATCAAGTAAAACAACGGTATCACAAAAAAATATATATAATAAAAGAGTACTCGGCAAGAGTGTAATCTGCTCGATTTCGAGCGTATTTCACTCCCACTCGAAAACGAGCAAAGCACCTCCGCTCTTATTTGAGTGGCAAAGAAAAATAGAGTAAACTCTATTTACTTTTTCTATTCGCAGGAGTACTCCCGCTCGAATTCGAGCGAGCATTTCGGAGCTCTGATCTAAATTATACATTGCCGCCCACCTTGATACATTTAAGTGTATCAACAAAATCATGATCAAATTAATGCAAATATAATACAAATATAATAATATATTAGGAGTTTCGTAAGTTCAGTTCTTGTGTGAACTGAACTTAAAAAGGTATTACAATTAAATGTGTATTGGGCCCGATATGACCCAACCGAATGTCGTGTACTGTACTTGTACGTGTACAAGAGTGTAATCTGCTCGATTTCGAGCGTATTTCACTCCCACTCGAAAACGAGCAAAGCACCTCCGCTCTTATTTGAGTGGCAAAGAAAAATAGAGTAAACTCTATTTACTTTTTCTATTCGCAGGAGTACTCCCGCTCGAATTCGAGCGAGCATTTCGGAGCTCTGATCTAAATTATACATTGCCGCCCACCTTGATACATTTAAGTGTATCAACAAAATCATGATCAAATTAATGCAAATATAATACAAATATAATAATATATTAGAAGGAGTTTCGTAAGTTCAGTTCTTGTGTGAACTGAACTTAAAAAGGTATTACAATTAAATGTGTATTGGGCCCGATATGACCCAACCGAATGTCGTGTACTGGGCGCTAGGGAGACCGGGTTGGGAAATCATTCTAAGTGATATGACCTTAGAATAAATTTCTGGACCAAGAACCATTGCGATGATTTCAGAACGATCGAACGTAGGATCCGCGAGTTCGAGGCAAACGAAGCATTCGCGAATATTAGGGGGAGCTAACATGGAGGGAGTTTTACCGCGCGTTATGTTTGCTACCCTAGGGTGTTGTGGACCGTCTACTCATATGAAGCATTGAATGGTGCTTATTTTTACAAAAGTTACACCTAAGGGGGACGGGGCAAATTCGGGAGCTATGGTCGGGGCCTAAACAATTGTAGCAATAGTGGTGATACGCCACCGCACGCAACCGCTTCTCAACCGACATTCTCTTAAAACGCGAAACAATCTACACGGGGAGGGGGGTTTGGCAAATTCCGCTTTGGCAAGCTGACGCGGAAGATCAATAGATTGGGTTGTAGGTGCTGGAACGACAGAGGCGGTAGGAGCCACAGAGTTGGTGGGAGCAATATCCATTGCTGGATTCCCACTTGGAGCCGCAATTTCCTCAATGGTAACCCTCATCTCTGCATCTACTTCCCGATCGGACATCATCTCGTCATCGAAATCCGACAAGACTACCTCAGGGAACAATTCTTGGTGAGATGCCATATCTAACACAAACAACAACACGAAAGATAGAGAGATAGAGTTCTTAATTAGGCAGCACAACTATCTTCACGGCTGGCCGCCTGACAATACCCTTAGCAGTTCGGACATCTACTACACGAACCTTGCCGTCATCACCGGGATGAATTTCTAATTTCTCATGACGAATGATTACTAAATCACCGACCTCAACATTTCTTTGCAGATATTTCCACTTATACCGCCTATTCAAACTAAACAAATATTCTTCTTTCCACCTTATACAAAATTGATGCGTCAAAGCTTTCAATTTCCTATACCGATTTGCCAAGCTCAATGGCGGTTCAACAACAAGAGGTTCTGGGGGCGGAAGAAGTGGTGAGCCAATAAGAAAATGACCGGGTGTGAGAGCAACTAATTCCTCAGGATTATCTGACATTGGATACAGAGGTCGAGAATTCAAACATGCTTCGATGCGAGCTAGAATTGTAGAAAATTCTTCGACAGTGAAAGACATAGGCTTGGCATGCCGATAAAATTTTTTTTAAACTTTTCACAGCTGCCTCCCATATACCTCCCATGTGGGGAGCTCCAGCTGGTATGAATTGCCAAGTAAGTTACTGATACCCCAAAGTAAAACAAACGGTATCACGACTTTCACGAATAAAGGTTCTAAAATCTGTTTCAAACTCGTGCGAAGCTCCAACAAAACTATTCCCGTAGTCCCAGAATATGGATTTAGGACAGCCACGACGACCTATGAACCGATAGAATGTGGCCAGAAATGAAGCAGATGAGAGATCAGATTCTACCTCTACATGTACAGCTTTGGTTGTAAAACAAACAAAGACGCAGACGTACCCTTTAGTGATACGACAAGCACGTCCAGTAAATGACTTAATGTCAAAGGGACCGGCAAAGTCTACTCCAGTTGTTGTGAAGGGCCTATTTAACGTAGTTTTTTTCTGGAGGGAGTGCAGCCATAATCTGTGGACACGATCGATTTTTCTCTAGCCAACAAACCTTACAACGATTAATAACCGTGCGAATAAGTGTTTTTACACGAGGAATCCAAAACTCTGTTCGAATAATACGCAACATAAGCTGATTTCCACCATGAACAGATATTGCATGAGCAAATTCCACAAGAAGACGTGCAAACCGACTACTATAAGGCAAAATAATGGGGCGCTTTTCTGTTTCTGACAATGTGGGGGAGTTTACTATACGTCCATTTAGACGCATAACACCAAAATCATCTAAAACGGGGTTCAAGGGGAGGAAGGAGCTTGAAGTTGGCAAAGGGCGTTTATCCAGCAGATTTTTATACTCTTCCGGGAAATAAAACTTTTGTGTCAATGTGGCTAAATTATTTTTCACTAGTCTGATTTCCGAGGAGGTCGGAATTTTAGTGGAGAAACAATATGGCCGTGAACGGGGATGAGTTTTATGTATGAACCGATACATATAGGCTAACGATCGCAACGCTTTATCAAGGGAGGAAAATCTATTTAGGAGATCTTCGTATCCCGATATAAATAAAAATTTACTTTAACGCTACGGGCTTCTAAATTTGTATCAAGGGAAGTGACATCAGGAATATTCCAAACAGAATTATCTAAACTCAACCAATTAATAAAAAATAACAAAAAGATGCAAAAACATTTGAAGCGAAAATGTGGGACGATTTTCGACAGCATTCGTGGATCCTGAATCTCTTTCCCCCAACTATCACCAACGTATTTGTCTGGTATCCCGACGACGTGTGGCTAGAGCATAGGCCATCAGG
The DNA here is from genome assembly GCF_032173495.1 of Musca vetustissima. Lineage (NCBI taxonomy): Eukaryota > Metazoa > Arthropoda > Insecta > Diptera > Muscidae > Musca > Musca vetustissima. Next base: position 37,699 of record NW_026882346.1, read on the forward strand.
GACTCTAAGTGCTGACATATCTCAACCGTCCGCTCCTCATTACATACGGAAATCTCCACGCCCTCCTTCGCTGATTCCACGGGACTGGTGGAGTGTCACTCTCATAGGAGGATGCCGCAGGGGCGATGAGAAGGATGATGACGATGAAGATAATGATGACACGCGCTATCTATTAATGATGATGACACGCGCTATCTATTAATGATGATGACGACGCGCTGTCTATTGGTGTGGGATAATCCCACCTCTGAGCTCCTGAATCCGTGGTACACTACCATCCCTTGACAGCACCACCCTACAAGGCCGGGTCATATGGGCTGCCGGAGTCTCACTGCCTTCAGTTTTACCCGTGATACTTGGCGATCGGTTTTGTCGGTACAGTTGCTTGTAGAATGCTTTGGTGCGGCGGCCAATGTCACTAGTATTTTTGATCTTTCTTGTCATAGTACTGCAGAAGAGCCGTAAAGTTGACTTTTCTTGTTCTATAAACTAGATAGGCCTTTTATTCGCGTATGTGAAATCGAAAGCACCACGTCGGCTGAACCTGAAATTTTGTTCTTTAATATTCCCAACGATAATGTTTGGACCTCCCATCGTATTTTTGATAAGCTTTGTATATGTAAGTCCCATTTTTTCCTCGAATTCTGGCAGGAACTTAACAATATCCAAAGTTTCTCTACACGAAACACTTAATCTAATATCGGCATATTTGTACGTCTCTACTTCAGTTGTAGCGCTCTCTACAATAACTCTCAACTATTCAAGCGTCTGTGTCATTTCACACTGTATTTGTCGTTGTGTTGTTTGTTTGTCATCAAAATATTCATTTCCGACCCTATAAAGTATATATATTGTAGAACAGGGTAAAAGTCGAAGACGATCTAGCTATATCCGTCCGTCTGTTGTAATCACGCTATCAACTGAAGGAAAGATAGATCGCCAAAATTTTGCATAGAGTCGTTTGTCTGCCGGCAGGGCAAGTTCGAAAATGGGCTATATCGGTCCACGTTTAGGCATAGCCCCCATATAAGCGCGCTTTTCAACCGAATTCGTATAAAATTTGTTACATTGCGTTGTTCTGGCGGTACCCCCCAATTTACGTTATTTTATTTTAGGGTTCACTCTAAGTGAAAGACGGGGAGTCTCCACTATAAATTATAAATAGATCATTAACGCTGAAATTAGGTACAATGGGTTCTTATTGGGTACCAAATTTCTCAACTAAAAATTATAAGTATATGAAAATTTTTTCTGGTAGTCGCCATTTAAGAGCACCCCCAATTTTCGGTATTTTGGGGCTTATTTTTGGGTACATGAAATTTGGGGTTCATGAACCGGTTTGTAGAATTTTTCATACCAAATCCGCTATAAATTGTAAATAAAATAAAAACAGGTACATGGGGTTATTGAATGTTTTTTTTGGATACCAGGCCGCAATTTCCACTGTTAAAAGAAAAGTATAACCCTTAGCAGTTCGGAATCTATACTCTGCGGTGTCCGCAGAGGGGCGTGTAGAGGCAATTGGCTGTCAACGAACCTTGCCGTATTTAAATTATACATCACTTGATACGGGATGATCAAATAATGCAAATATAATAATAATATATTCGTAATTCAGTTATTGTCTGAACTTAAAAATGACAATGATTATGACCCAACACCGACCTCAACGGGTTGGGAATTTCTCTAGGTGATTGCAGATATTTCCACTTGCGATACCGAACGATCCGAACTATTCAAATTCGCGAATATTAGGGGGAACAAATATTCTTCTTTCTCTGATCGACTTCCACCTTATTTTTACAAAATTGATGGTCGGGGCGTCAAGCTTTCAATTTCCTATACCGATTTGCCAAGCTCAATGGCGGTTCAACGAAAACAGAGAGGTAATTCTGCCTGACAATACCCAGCAGTTCGGACATCTACTACACGAACCTTGGGAACGTCATCACCGGAATTTCTAACACAAACAACAACACGAAAGATAGAAGTTCTTAATTTCTAATTTCTCATGACGAATGATTACCAACCTCAACAGCAGATATTTCCACTTATACCGACCTTATACAAAATTGGGTGTGAGAGCAACTAATTCCAATAAGAAAATGACCGGGTGGATTGTCTGACATTGGATACAGAGGTCGAGAATTCAAACATGCTTCGATGCGAGCTAGAATTGTAGAAAATTCTTCGAAAGTGAAAGACATAGGCTTGGCATGCCGATAAAATTTTTTTTTAAAACTTTTTACAGCTGCCTCCCATATACCTCCCATGTGGGGAGCTGCAGCTGGTATGAATTGCCAAGTAAGTTACTGATACCCCAAAGTAGAACAAACGGTATCACGACTTTCACGAATAAAGGTTCTAAAATCTGTTTCAAACTCGTGCGAAGCTCCAACAAAACTATTCCCGTAGTCCCAGAATATGGATTTAGGACAGCCACGACGACCTATGAACCGATAGAATGTGGCCAGAAATGAAGCAGATGAGAGATCAGATTCTACCTCTACATGTACAGCTTTGGTTGTAAAACAAACAAAGACGCAGACGTACCCTTTAGTGATACGACAAGCACGTCCAGTAAATGACTTAATGTCAAAGGGACCGGCAAAGTCTACTCCAGTTGTTGTGAAGGGCCTATTTAAC
>NW_026882347.1:0-3956 GCF_032173495.1 Musca vetustissima
CCATAGATTGATGTTCTGAATTATGGCGTAAAAAAACATTTATCCTATGACTATGGGTATATACATGTTGCTACCGAAAAATATTTCTAATCGAGATATTGATTTAAGACCCAAATGTGTTGAGCCTAACCCGTTTCAGACAATTTGGAAACGTATTTGTTAATATCCTTCCGTTCATTTGTCAGATTGGCTGGTGCATACTATAGCCCTCGAAGGGACTCACTAATTTCATACAGGCCATTCATATCGTAAAAATTGTTCTTTTGAACTAATGTTCTTTGAAAATATAGATTATCAGTCCACTCCTTATCCACTCCACTCCTATCTTAAAGTTATCGAAAGGAGCATGCGATTAAAACCAAATTTTTGCGATTATATTACCCAAGCCAGTATAATGTTTGATGGTGGAACTTCAGACGGAGACACCTACACTGATTTCAGGCATGCTTCCTTAAGTACATTGTTTTGAATTATAATTTATAACGGACTATCGGAATCGAATTTAGGTTGCCGACGTTCTCCTTTATTCATTTACATTAAACAATGCCAACTTAACATGCCATGCCTGCAATCCTCGAAGGGGTCTCCCACTTTATCGGTTCCATCCTTCTGCTAAATTAAAATCTAATATGAAGGGAATGCAATATCCAATTTCATCTGCACATTACACATAAAGATATTTTTACTACATTAAGGACAACTTCGAAGATGGGTCCCATCAGTCTTTTCCTTTTGGATCCTCTGCAACAAAGGATCGTTTTACCATATCTGAATTAAATCGAAATATGGGTCTATAGGGCCACTTCTTCTGGTATCTATGTTGGTCAATATATTTTGTGCAACTTTCAGTTATATGTTCCCATAATGTTTAGTACCTTCTCCGAAAAATGTAGCAATTTGAAAAGTTTAATTAGAGCAACTATCGTCTACATGAGTCCACAACCTCTGGTACCTCTCCCACAAACTGTCTCAACGTTAAATATTAAACCAGTGAGCGGAGCAGTATAGTCGGACGGGGCCGACCATATGATACCCTACACAACTTCCATGAAAATCTAACTTTCTGTGGTTCTATATTCTGAGATTGTACAATATTTCGCGATATTTGCACACTTTTGGCTGGCTAGAGGTCAGAATATGTCACTAATAATCAGTACAGTGCCTCTAATTACTTCCCCAGATTCCCTTCACCGTATGTTGTGTTGTGATGTTCGGCTTTCGACTCGAAAAGTACAAATAAATAAGTTTTTGGTCCACTTCATCCGAAAAATTATTATCTGATCATCACCTAACATTTTTGGCGTTGTCCTTGACCATAACTGGAACCTCATGGAACATTTCACAGCGATCAGGCTATCTATCCGCCCTAAAGTGTGGTAATAGGTTACTAAATAATATATGAATACGTAAGGACCTGTAAATATTTAAGTTTAACACCCGCATCCGAGTACCTACGACAAAATGATTGGTATCAATTTAAAGGTCAACCACTCCTCTTGGATATACTATCATCTTCTTGGGTCTATGTCCTTCAGGAGTAAAAATACACGCCATAGAATACAAATTTTGTAATTTTTCACAAAAAAATCAGGGTTCATTTGACCCGCTAAATATTGACCGATCTTTATAAAAACAGGCATGCTTATTCTTTGGCCCGACCACCTTCTCCATGTGAAAATTTGCGAAGTTCGGACCATAATTGCGCCCTCTAAAGCGACCAGAAAATTGGATAAAAATAAAGTTTTTGGTCCATTTCATCCCCTAAATATTAACAGATCTTTATTAAAAACAATAGGGGTCTTCATTAGCCAAAACCCATCCTACATGCAAAATTTCGTGAAGATTGGTCCATAACTGTGGCCTGTATCGTATTTACAAATTATAATGGACAGACGGACGACGGAGTCACATGTCTAGATTGACGCAGCTGGTAGAGATATTACGATCGGTATACTTAAAGGTGGGTCTAGACCAATATTTCGCGGCGTTACAAACTTTTGGGGTAGTTGTGTAGGGTATAAAAAATAAAGAAAATCCGAACCAACTTACAGGTACTTTGGTTTGTTTACGGGCTAACTTTCAAAATACCGAAAATGACATCTTTTTATAGCTCTTTCAATTGGAAAATGTCGAAATACATAAAGTCGAAGAGAATTTTAAAAATACCGTTCCATTTTCTGTATTTCTATACAAGCATGTGAAATTTTCTGCAATGATGATTTTCATCCAATAACCCGGATGGTAAAATTGCATCCTCCTTGCTGCTTTAGAAAAATGCAACTTAAAACTCTAAAATTTCGAAAAGGGTATTTTGGATTTTTTTTTTGGGAAAAATGTATGAACGTCTGCGCCGAACTTCAGTAGTGCTTCTCCTGCAATGTTTTATTACCATTACTATTCATATACATCCATAATTAAATATTCATTAAAAATACGTATATAAAATTATATGACATTTTTATAATTAAAACTTTTTAATAGAAATATTAAAAATTTATATACAAAAAATGCTCTTCCAAGCACTCTTTTCACTGATTCCTCAAACCACCAATTACACACACAAATAACATCATCCTCTAATAAACTATATCTTATCATTTTCACAAACTCCTCTGTTCTCTGACCTTAAATCCTTACCACCATTTTGTAATTATAAATAATTTATGTTGCAGCATTAAAAAAAAATAACATACAATTTTAAATTGTATTTTTTGCGGGTCCCCTGCAGGCATGAAACTATACTTAATAGAGTTTATTTTGTATTTTATTCCTAAAAAAAGGGCTAGCCAACATTTTGGTTAATCATTTAATACCATTATTTAAATGGCCAACAAACTGGGGACACCAAGAAATGGGACCAATTTAAAAATGGCCACCATGAAATTAAGTCCTAACAAAAAAAGTAAAAGTAAATCTATCGAAACATAAGCAAATATACGATACGGCGACCACAATTTGCAGTCAGTCTATGGAAAGGAGAGAGAAGAGGAGGACCAAAAACCCCGAAAGCTTAACTCAAAAGTTAAAAGGTCATCGAAAATTTGTGACTCATTAAAACTAAATTCAAATCCAATTTTTTTCACTCTCTCTCTCACTCTTTGAAATCATTTACATTTTCTGTTGATAACAACATTTTTTTTTTTTTTTTTTTTTTTTTTTGTGTTCTGCCTTATGCTGCCGTTTCTGTGATGTAGACTGTTTGTTGATGCTACGTGCAGGTTGGCCTGTTCACTTTTTGGTGTATTTTTTTTCTTGGGTTTCATGGTAAGCTTCAAAATTATGCGTTTGTTGTTGATTGTGTTCAGTTAATTTGCATAAAAATGTCAACCAGCTAAAAACTGAACTTTGTTGGCTTTTAAACTGAAAACGACAACTGAGTTTTTGTTATTGGCACCGACCTTTTCCCCTTGACTTTATTTGGGACCGTGTTACATTGGTGTGCAGTCGCATATCAAGGAAGGGAGACAAAAATCGTAATGCTAATAATTATAACTAATCAAAATTAAAACTTTGTGGAAAATAAAAATCTACTAAAAATGCCGCCTCTCTCTTTACAGCTCATAATGTGGAAATAAAGGGTACACTAAACGTTTTAGATTTTCGATATGGGGTACAAAGTGAGATTTGAAAATATGTTTGGATTGAGGCTTCATCGAAGTGAAAAAGAACATATAAGAAAAGTCATCGGGGCACTGACATAGGTGTAATTAAAAATTGTCCTCCACGATTTTGGTTATTCCTCTAAGAAAATAAAATACAAACCTACAGATACTGGCTGGAAATTAACCCCTGAAGTATCTTCAGCACTCCAAAGGAGTGATCAAGGTCTCAAACATGGGCCTATATTGAACATTTTTTTTAATAACAATTGATTTCGAAAGAAGAGGAAATATATTTTCAAGATTGATTATGAAATTACAAGCATATACGTACTTGTAACCAGTACAGGGCAAAAC
>NW_026882348.1:0-39402 GCF_032173495.1 Musca vetustissima
CTCTGTATCTATATTCTAATAAAAGAGTAAACGTAGAGCTTCAGTCGCAGCTTTCGGACGCGGCTAGAAGCGCAGCAGTCGCTGACTGTCAGACCATAACCTGTGGTCGTGTAAAAAACCAATCAGCGCAGCAACGACACCCGCTTGAGGCTATAAATAACCGACGAAAGGAAAATTGCGCTGAATTTTTGAAATTTATTTTGAAATTTTTATTTCTGCATCGGCGAACAATGACCACCAAAAAATAAAACACAGGGACGATACAGAGTGTTGGCAGACTTTATTGAATTACTCAGACTTTAACTTAACACGGTTGACGATAATTCTGTAAAACTTACCTTCATATTAAAACTGACAAAACTTCGTTCTACATTACATATTCTTTTATACATTTTTATCTTATTCTAGATCATTCCTCACTACTTATGTCTATTTCCATTTATTCTAAGTAACTATGAATTGCATAACTATTAACATTGTAAATGGTCACTATAGGGTTCATTAATCCTAATATACATATGTGTTTCCAATTACATAATTCATTCACAATATTAAAAAAAATAATATTTTATTAATTAATGGTAGTTGATGGCAGCAATGTCATACTTCAGAATCGTTTTTTAACTCCATTTGTGTGCATTTTTTCTTTGAGTGCATCCAAAACGTCATTGGCAATGTAATTTCTGTCTTCGACAACCTTCCAAAAGCTATGTTACAACAGCAACGTTCAAACTTAGTTAGTGGTCTCGATAGTCACAGATTGAATATGTCCGCTGGTGTTAACCTCTTTGGATGACCATCCAATGCAACCACTCACACAACCATATAAAAATGTGTTTGTAGGTATAACCGAGTGTGTGGAATCATAATCTTTTGGGTTAAGTGCCGTTGTCTGTCTGTCTGTCTGTCAGTCTGCCTACCAGCCCCATGTCTACACATTGTTAATAAAGTAATTTAAATAATTTAAATTGTACATTTGACCAGATGGTTGTTGTTGCTTTTTTTGCTGCTGCAATTTCGATGTCATAGTTTCCCAGCTAAATTTCCAATACCACAGAGAGGGAGAAAATCATGATGTCTTAGCTAAAACCTACACTTGACGTTGTTGTTGACTCTGGAGAAGATTTATAAAATTGTATTTTAATATTATGGAATACTCGTATTTGTTGTATGCGGATAAATGAAAATGTTTGGGACATGTGTACAACCAAACACACACACACACACTCATACACACATCTGGTGTTGAAAATGCCATCGTCAGGAATATGTTGTGCAACGCTTGTGGCCTTATGGCCGTCATGCGAAATTCTGAACATGTCGATTGTGTAAATTCTTCGGCAAGCTCCACCTTTATCATGTCAAGTTCAAGTATAAATCAATAAGCCACTGAAATTACAATAAAACATCGTCGACGACATTTGTAATATTTTTTTTATGACAATATGACGCATGAATGAATGTGGCGCGTGTGTTGGTGGAGCTCTTGGTGGACAGGTCGGTGGAGGTATACATTTACATTACGAATATTTTGGGAGTTTATTATTGTTTCAACTGAATTTCAGGTTCTCATGGGATGTTGAACCAAAATTTATCAATCAAAAATCCTTAAATCGGTATACGTTTTGACACATGTTGCTCCCATATAACGGTGGGACCATTTTCGGCGTATTGAAGGACGTGCTTTGGTTTAAGGGAACCCCCCTCCATTCTCGATTTTAATTTTTCAAGATTTTAAATGGGCTGGTAAATGAATACCAATGCTTGTTAAAGTTTGTAACTTTGCACATATATATTTGAAGATTTAAAAGAGAAGAAAAATAATTTACAAAAAAATGTTGTTATTGTTTTGTTGTTGTTGTTTTTTTTTTAATTAAAGAAAAGTCCTTATTTTTGATGGCGGACATGATAACTCCTCACTGGAAAATCGGAATCCGAAAATTCCAACTGTGTTAGAAAGAGTACATGTCTGGCTCTCCTATGAACTAGGATTATTGACTTCGCTCTAAAATTAACAAAATGGCGGACCTTTGAAAATATATTTTTGGAAAATCGCCGATTTTTGACCACAAATCAAGTTAAAAAATAAGGAAGGTCTTCACCGATTGGCTTTATCCTAATTCATACGATAGCTATACACTCACAGAGAAACGTGTAAGAATTTGGAATCGATTGGGTTATTAGTTTTTGAGTTATCATGCCCGCCATTCGCAAACCAATGTTTGGAGAAAACGCGTTTAAAGTTTGAGAAGCCCTTCAGCCGTGACTTGATGTTGACACAATAAATCGGCTATATCTTCAAGAGTTCTTGAGATTTTCACTTGAAATATTGTAGGGACATTCTTGAATTAGTGTAGATTCGAATTAAATAAAAAAAATTGACACCGAGAATGGGGGGTCCCCTCAAAAGGATTCTCGAAGACTCGCTTATCCGGGCAATTGATTGCATACCCCAGTTTGGATTACCAATTTTTCTGGATTATCTAGGTGTTGTACATATTATTTTTAAAGTCCATATTTTTTGCATGGAATATTTATACCCTACACAACTATGTTGTCAGGGTATTATAGCTTTGTGCAGCCCCAAATGTTTGTAACGCCGCGAAATATTGGTCCTAGACCCACCTTTAAGTATACCGATCGTAATATCTCGACTAGCTGAGTCGATCTAGACATGTGTGTCCGTCCGTCTGTCCATTATAATTTGTAAACACGATACAGGCCGCAGTTATGGACCAATCTTCACGAAATTTTGCATGTAGGATGGGTTCTGGCCAATGAAGTCCCCTATTGTTTTTGGAAAAGATCGGTTAATATTTAGGGGATGAAATGGACCAAAAACGTTATTTTTGTCGGTTTTTCTGGTCGCTCCAGAGGCCGCAATTATGGCCCAAACACCGCGAATTTTTTCATGGAGAAGGGGATCCGGCCAGAGAATAAGCATGCATGTTTTGATAAAGATCGGTCAATATTTAGCGGGTCAAATGGTCCCTGACTTTTGTGTGAAAAATGACAAAATTTGTATTCTTTGGCATATATATTTACTCCTGGAGGATGTAGACCCGAGGAGTTGATAGCACATCCAAGAGGAGTGGTTGGCCTTTAAATCGATACCAAATATAGTGATGTATCTACTGAGATGTGGAAGTTACAGTCAAATATTTACAGGTGCTTACGTATTCAGATATTATTTAGTAACCCATTACCACATTAGAGGGGGAAATATCGCGCTGATGGCTTTGAAATTTTTTATGAAGTTCCAGTTATGGTCAAGAACAACGCCTACAATTTTCGGTGATGATCAGATTAAAATTTTGAGATGAAATGGACCGAAAACTTAATTTTTTTGTGTCTTTTCGAGTCGAGTATAATCCGAAAATCACAACACAACCCACCGTGAAGGTAATCTGGACAAGTAATTAGAAGGACTGTACTGAATATTCGAAAAAAAAGTAAGGAAGAGGTGTTGTTGACCACTAATCGGACAAGAGGGGGCAAATATCACGAAATATTACTCAGACTCGGAATAAACATCCTCAGAAAGTTAGAGTTCGTGGTAGTTGTGTAGGGTATCGTATGGTCGGCCCCGTCCGACTATACTGCTCCGCTCACTGGTTTTTTATTTTTTTTTTTCTATAAAAAAAATAATACTACTCATCATTACAAAATTAAAAAAAATTAAACAAATTCAAAACCCTTGCTAATTCGGATTCGGGTCTGCATTCACAATTGTCCGGATTATCGAGATTTTACTGTATATACCGAAAATTATCATTTTGGAAGATTTTAGCCGCATTTATCAAATTTTTAACTGAATTTCCTAAGCGAAGTAGCTAAAAAAAATAATATATCGGTTTCCTGGTGTATAAACAATCCTTTCTTTCCATACAAATGTCCCGTTAAGTTTTCCTTTCACAGTTTTCCAACATCAGTGTTTGTAATTTGGAACATTATTTTTTCAGAGCATGAACAACCTTCTTCCATATAAAGATCCCGACCGATTAAAGTATTTTTAAATGGACATCACGTGGAGGGGATAACAAATTAAATTTGACATTCCGTTTTCAACACCTCGAAATATTAACCAGAACCCCGATAAAGTAAATCGTTAGCTGAAATGCAAAAAGGCGTAACTAACAAAAAATTGAAAATTGACTTTTTGAATGAATATTGTGAATGTCAATAAACTATATGTGTTGACAAAGTTTTACATGTCTGCGGTCAAAAAAGGAACTTCTTGTAGTTAGTGGGTTTATTTGATAAATGCAAGAAGGCGTAACTAACAAAAAATTCAAATTTTTACTTAATTGTTATGACTGCCATTAAACTAAATAACTAAATTTGCTAAAAAAATATATTATAGTCATATGCAATATCACCCTGCCGGGCATACTTTTTCATTTCACTTGACATGTTTATAGTTTTCATTCAAAATAGTTTTTTGCTTCTCTTACACAATTATGCTTTTGTTAGTTACGCCTTTTTTGCATTTTAGCTAACGAAATATAATGTTGATCAGAATAATATTATATGTCGATTTATGCATGTCCGTCTGTTGAAATCACGATAGAGATAGCAATATTTAAGATGGAACTCTGAACTCTCTTGAACAGACATTGCTAGCACTCCTAGGATGTTTGGTTTTGTAAATTGGATACATCGGTCCACGTTTTGGTGTAGCCCCACATAACGCTACCCCCAATATTCGGTATTTTGTGGATTTTGGACATGTTTATACCCTTTTGATACGGTGAAAATGTGCCTCATCGAAATATTGGTTTTAGACCCCATGTATTTTTGGACCAAATTCGTTTCAGAAAATTTGGAGTCGATTTACACATGTCCACAAACCTTGCAAGAAGATGGGACCCAGTAGTCCACTCCTTCCGGTACCTCAAAAATGGTCAATATTTTATAAAACGTTATTAACATTAAATCCGAAGCCTCTTTGATAGAAACATATTTCTTATATAAAGCTAATAATAAAATCTGTGTGTAATTCCGAAAACCTTCGCACACCATAGGCTGGGGGTATATATCTATCGGCAATACCGACTGACACTTTTCAACTTGTTTTTATCTCACGTATATCCAAGGTCCTATCATAACATGAGTTTTATCCTTTCATACTCTTGGTGGAGGGTATAAATCTGAAAAATTTTAATGTAATAATATTTATATGTTCGAAAGCAAACACTTCATCCGTTCCTTCAGCTTTTGTCTCCTAAGCATTGGATTCGGTATTTTTGCTGATAAAGCTTAGGCTTGAATTGCTTGTGTGGTAAACTTCATGTTCTTGGGATCACGACCTTAATACTGGTGGCAAAGGATTGAACTACGGTTTCTCAGTTAATCTAAGTCTCTTCAAAGATTTGGATGGTAATGGATGGTTTTGGTGTAGTCCTAGCCATGTATTTTTAATATGCTAGAAAACACTTCGATTAGTCTCTCTCTGTAACATTTTGAACTGTTGGTTCAACTCTAGTAATTGAAATTGGAATAATATTCAAAAAGAATTCCGGTTCCAAGCCAAGGCTATATAATTATAATCCAGAGCTATAAATATGTAATCATATACAAGTTGCAAGTTGTTAATTGTCTCGCATTTATGCCCAAGACAATCCCACAAAATAACTGCCCTCATTTTTGGGAACAAAATCAAACCAATCATGTAAGACAGCATCCATCCATGCAGTCAGGAATTTCATCGACATACAAAAGTCACTGCCACCATATAGGAAATAAACGTACAATTATTTGTAACATCTGTTACCATCAACAGCAACAACAACAAAGTTGTTGACCTTTTTTGTGTGTGTCTTTGGCATAAAATTAAAATTTAGTTCATCTTGTCCCGCATATTGACAACTATGCGAACGAACTTCAGACAACAGAACTAGAGAAGCAACAGTCAACGGACAGAGGGGGAGGGTAGTAGAAGGAGACAATATGTATGTAAGTGTGCACATACTACGCTATACGGATATGGTTGATGTAAAAGTTCTAGCCGAAATTGGAGGGTTTTACTGCTGGTTGCCGCAGCATCAAGTACGTGCTACGTGCTACTGGATGACAGTCGTCAGTTTCTTTTCCAACAGTCGTCATTCAAAGTCAGAGACAACAACAAAACAGACAATTGAAAATATGGTCATGGTCGTCGGTTTGTGTTGCTGTTGTTGTTACTGCTGTAGCATAGATGCGTTTATATATTGTTGTTGCTGCTGTTGTTATTGCAATGCATACAAGAAATTGTCGTTGTAGACGTTGTAAGTTAATGCAACTTCAAATCTTACAACATGTCCATGTGGAAATTTGTATGCACAGCACAATAATCGTCAGTGTCCTCGCCACCACCACCAACATCATCATCGTCATCATCTTCCCCGCTGCAACTTCTTGTTGGAAAATAATCGAAGAAGAACAACTGTGTGGCATGGAAACAAAAATATAAAAAACTTAAGAAAGCATAGCAGCACTGAAGTAGTAAAACGCCTGTCATATATCCATGTTTTCTAATTATTATATTAGCTGGTAGAGGTTTCCTTTGGGCACGATATAACCTATTAACCAAATATTAGATATTGCATAAAAATCAAATTTTACATTATCTGAAATTCAAACTGCTAGAATCTATTCATTATACCCTACACAACTATGTTGTCAGGGTATTATAGCTTTGTGCAGCCCCACGAGTTTGTAACGCCGCGAAATATTGGAGTTCCGTGGTAGTTGTGTAGGGTATAGTATGGTCGGCCCGTCCGACTATACTGTTCCGCTCACTGTTTTTTTTTTATCATAAAGGAAAATTGTTATCGTAGTAAAAATTTGTACATTCGTATAGGTTCGGGAACAGATATTGCATGTCACCAGGATCTATCCAACATAATCGGAAAATAATTCTGAACGCTCTTTTGAAAGTAAAAACGTCGTTAAGTTCGGTCAGTCCTCCATTAAGCTACACTAAAGAGCGGACCGATATTGACAAATTGTTGGTAGAAAGATATGGCAATTTGATTAAAAAAGTGCCGAACGTACCAAATTATTGAGAATACCGTTATATTATATACCCTTAACCTTGGACCCTTATTAATAACACTGTGCGAAAAGATTTTGGAGCGCTACCAGCAACAAAGCCATCACTCCATAATTAGAGAATATCCGTGTCAACATAAGGAAACTGGATCAATGACCGATTGTGGAGGAAAGACCAAAGTTTAAACAAAATATTGAGTTAGAAGGAGACTGCGGCTCAGATGAGTCAGACAGAGCCTCGGCTTCGACAGAACTTCAGTTAGAGATAAGTTCTCTACTAACTAACATTGACATGTTCGCAGAGAAATCCAATATGACAGGAGGGTTTATGTGAGCCGAAGAAAAATTGGCAGTTTTCAATTGGAGGAGGCGCGACGAAATCTTAGGACAGCGAAGTTTGTGTCCGAGCTGTAGAAGGAATGCTATGATGAAGAATTGGATGAGATGTGGCGGAGTTACGTTCAAGAAATAAAGAGTTGGCAGTTGCTCTAAAATATCGGAATACTCCAATGTTTGCCTTAAAGAAAAGTTGCAGTTGTTGCAGGCAAATGACAAAGAGGTTAGAGATAAACCCCTTGGAATATAAAGTTCACGAACTTAAAGGTGAATTGGTAGCGACTCCAGAGAAAGCACAGGCAGCAAAAAAAATCATGGGAATAAGAGGAGAAGAAACTTTTGAAGGAACTGGCTTTTTTGGAATAAGGTCCGGTTGGGATGTTGAAGCCTGCGAACAGGGAGCAGGTCCATAAAGGAAGAATCGTTGGGAACTGCGCGACGCCAGTGTGTAGTTGTTTTGTCGGTATAAAGATGGCGCCGCACAGTGTTGCCTCAGTGAACAAAAATCAAAAAATGTGATGTTAAAATTTATAAATTTGTATGTTGTTATTTTACAGAAAACAGTTCAGATATTATGAATTAGAAGGAAAGTTGTCGATAATGAAGTTATAGCTTTTGGAATATGACAGATTTTGTATAGATAATCTACAACGACAATCATCGGAAAAATAATATAAGTTTCAGATATTTGTATTTCAAAATCATGTTGAAAATATCTAAAAATTTTAATTGGAAATTGTTAAGGGTGTTGTAAACGTAATGTTTTAAAAAAAAAAAAAAAAAAAAAAAAAAAACATTAAATGAATATATTATAAGTACCGTTATCAAGAATTTACCTATTTTTTTATAATAGGTAAAAAATTAAATATAGTAAAGACTTAAACCACTCTACGTTAATTTCAGTTAATAGAGGTTTAATTAAAGAATACATAATACAATAGGAAATTTGTCCGAAGAGGCAAATGAATCATGTCACAAAATAATTAGAAATGCCAGATTAAATCACACGCGAAAATGTTATCGTGTAAAAACAAATTAAGACCTGTACACATACATGATTTTACAATCAGAACCATCCATTAGTGTTTTAAGCCAAAATAGAAAAATGAGTACAGATATAACAGACATTAAACATTACATTATAAGGGAAGTAGATTGGATGGAAGAGGAATAAAATTGTATCGTTTATAAAAATGTCACTATAATATTTTCAATTTTATTTAAATGTAAAGATAAGTTAAAAATAAATAAATGTTATATAAAAAACTAAAATGTTAAATAAAATTTGCAAACAAATCCATTTGAGTTATATTTCTGAACCGATTTTAACGTACTTACATACCTTGTCGAGAATCTAAAATGTTCCGAATTAGAAGGAAATCGAACCGAAAGTTATAGCGAAATCGGTGAAATATATATATATATATATATTGGGGCTATATTCAAATCTGAACCGATTTTTTTTTAAATATGCTTTGACACTCAGCTGGCCGAGAGTATAAAACGTTCCAGTTTTGAAGGAGATCGGATCGAAATTGGTTATAGCGAAATCGGTGATATATATATATATGTGGGGGCTATATCCAAATCTGAACTGATATTAACCAAACTTTGTATTTTTCACTCTTTAGTCCCACATATTGCATGTACAATACATCATTAAGATTAAACAACTCCGTCTATTTTTGTCCAGTTTTACAAGGACCCGGCAACACTGTGCGCCGGCGGAAAATGGCGCTGAACCCCACAACAAAATATGATAGTGGTGGTAAGCAGAAGCCGTTAGTTTCAGATGTTCCGGCCAGGAAGATTGTGGTTATAAATCCTGATCAGTACAGCTCTTTTAATTACTTGTCTAGATTTCCTTCAGCGTGGGTTGTGTTGTGATGTTCGGCTTTCAATTGTGGTCTATAGATCGACTCGAAAAAACACAAACAATTAAGTTTTCTGTTTGGCAACTGTAAATATTTAAGTGTATACCCCACATACGAGTACATACAAAAATATAATATATTATCAACTTCTCGGGTCAAATTTGGTAATTTTTCACATAAAAGTCAGCGTCCATTTGACCAGCTAAATATTGACTGATCTTTATCAAAACAGGCATGCTTATTCTTTGGCCCGATCCTCCATGTCCATTTCATCCTCTTAATATTAACCGATCTTTAACTTCGTGAAGATTGGTTCATAACTGTGGTCTGTATCGTGTTTACAAATTATAATGGGCAGACGGATGGACACACATGTCTAGGTCGACTCAGCTAGTCGTGATATAACGAACGGTATACTTAAAGGCGGGTCTAGGACCAATATTTCGCGGCTTTACAAACTCTTGGGGCAGCACAAAGCTATAATACCTTGACAACATAGTTGTGTAGGGTATAAATATTAGCAATGAGTCTCAAAACAAAATATTTATTTAAATTCAATAGTTTTCTAAAAAGATTTCAATAATTCCTGGAGATGGGGACCGAAAAGACCCCTTCAGAGAGTCGATTGAGGGTTAACGTATTAAAAAATTATTCCTCACATGTATATAAGTAGTATTGCCGCGCCGTTCTAGGTTATCCCCCGACGTAAAACTTCAAATGCCTATACACATGTCTTCCATTTTTAGCCCCTCTATTATAATTGTTTTGGAATGTCTGTCCGGTCCAGCCCGATTTTACTACTTTCCTTACTGGTTTTATTCTCAGGTGCCGAAACACAGTTACGGGCGAGCAAGAATCAACTGACTTTTCGATGTGACTATTGGTAGATTGAACGCCATTTTTCCAAAAGGCGCCTTTGGTAAGAAGCCCGACAATTTCAAAATTAAATATCATCTTGAATTACATTCTTTGTTTTTGGCCATCATTTCGCACATTGGCAGCATTTGTTTTGATGTTTAGTGGTTCTAAAACAAATTGTAACTATGCGAATAATTGCAAACTGGTATCATAGGCATGGAATACAATTATAAGTGCTACCTGAAGTAGCAGGAACATAAGTGTGGTGGAGGTAGCTATCACCAGTAGAAGTCCTCTTGCTAAAGAAATGGCTTTAGCAATTGTTACATTAGTTGATAGCTAGTGTCGTATTATGGCACTATAGGTCTTATAACCAACTTTAGGAAGCAAAATGTTCGAGGATGAGTGTTGCCAAAACATTATTGAGAAATATGCTAGATTTTGTTGAAAAAAAATATAAATAATTTGCCAGAAAATACTGCTGAAGAATAATATAAAGTAATTTGTTTTTATTTATTTGAATTTTGCCTGTAAGGGCGATGATCATTGGAATGAGTTTTAAGTGCGTTTTTATACCCTCCACCAAAAGGTGAAGTGTATTTTAAATTTGTCATTCCTGTCTGTCTTTTCGTCTGTTGAAATCACGATAGAGATCGCAATATTTAAGATAGAGCTCTGAAATTTTGCACAGACATTGTTAGTACCCCCCTATAACGGTACTCCCCAAATATTCGGTATTTTGGACACTTTTCCAACCGAATTGGCTGTAATTTAATATTTTATGTCCTCATTGTGTAACAAATCATCG
Source organism: Musca vetustissima (assembly GCF_032173495.1). Taxonomy (NCBI): domain Eukaryota; kingdom Metazoa; phylum Arthropoda; class Insecta; order Diptera; family Muscidae; genus Musca; species Musca vetustissima. The sequence continues at coordinate 10,909 of NW_026882348.1, forward strand.
TATCAAAAATTATTAATATTGACCAAAGTTTCATGGTATCCCCCATATAACGGCATCCACCAGTCTTCGATATTCTAGGGATTTTAGACACGTTTTCAACCGAATTGGGTGTAATTTGGAATTTTGTATTCTCTTTGGCTGTCAAATCTCACTACTAAAAATATCAACATTGATCTACGTTTTATTATATAACTGTAGCAAGACTATTGCATATTTTGAGAATTTCAATCATCTTTATACCCTTCACCACACTGTGGTACAGGGTATTATGTCTTTGTGCATATGTTTGTAACAGGCAAAAGGAAACGAGATAGACGAGAAACGAGATATTTAACCGATTCAGTGTAAACGGTCCCTATATATCTTTCGATTTGCACGATTTGGTACAGCCTAATCATTTAGGTATAGAATGAAGTCTGCCATGTTTCGTGAAAATCGGTCCAGATTTAGATATAGCTCCCATATATAGTTTCGTCCGATTTCATGTAAATGGTACCCCAAAGTCCCTATAAATCTTTTGATTTGCACGAAATTTGGCATAACGTACTGAACTAAGCCTAGAGTGATGTCTGCCAAGTTTCGAGAAAATCGGTCCACATTTAGATATAGCTCCCATATATATATTTAACCGATTTAGTGTAAACGGTCTCTATATATCTTTCGATTTACACGAAATTTGGTACAGCCTAATCATTTAGGTATAGAATGATGTCTGCCAAGTTTCGTGAAAATCGGTCCAGATTTAAATATAGCTCCCATATATAGTTTCGTCCGATTTCATGTAAATGGTGCACCAAAGTCCGTATATATCTTTCGATTTGCACGAAATTTGGCACAACTTACTGAATTGAGTCTAGAATGACGTCTGCCAAATTTCGTGAAAATAGGTATAGTTTTAGATATAGCTCCCATATATAGTTTCGTCCGATTTCATGTAAATGGTGCACCAACATCCCTATATATCCTTCGATTTGCATGAAATTTGACATAACGTACTTAATTGAGCGTAGAATGATGTCTGCCAAGTTTCATGAAAATCGGTCCTGATTTAGATATAGCTCCCATATATAGTTTCGTCCGAGAAAATCCAAGTTTCGAGAAAATCGGACCAGCTTTCTATATAGCTCCTACATATAGTTTCGTCCGATTTCATGTAAATTGTGCACCAAAGTCGCTATATACCTTTCGATTTGCACGAAATTTGGCATAACGTACTTAATTGAGCCTAGAGTGATGTCTGCCTTGTTTCGCGAAAATCGGACCAGATTTAGATATAGCTCCCTTTTATTATAGATTGATTTTAAGTAATTGACGCACCAAGGAACCAATAGGAACAAAACGTTCTGAAATTAGAATAACGTAACCTGTGACAAGTTTGTTTGAAATCGCTTAATATTTGAATAGAGCTTCCATATATATTTTCGCCCGATTTCAAGTAAATTGGGCATCAAACTCCTCATGTAAGTCAGATTGACATCAAATTTTGCACAACGTACAAAATTGAGCATAAAATTACGTAGTTGCGTTTTCTAGAAGTACAGACATAGCCCAACGGATGACCTATTTATATTTGTTTGAAATCGATTGACATACTTTATGGATAGATCTAGGTAGATTCACATTTAGATAAATATCACATATTTTTTCATCCAATTTTATGTTAATATTCCTGTTTAATATACCCATAGTGGTGAAGGGTATCATATAGTCGGCCCCGTCCGACTTTACTACTTTCCTTACTGGTTTTCTTACGTATTTTTCGGCATGTTGAAGGTCCTACCATGACATGAGTTTTCTCCTAGGAGCTCCCATTAATTTTAGATATTTTTATTATATATATATATATACTTTATGGGATCTCGGTTGAATATTTCGAGGTGTTGCAAATGTTATGACAAATTTAATATACAATCCACCTTATGGTGGAGGGTATAAGAAGTGGTTATGTTCGGCCGGGCCGAACCCAAATACCGATTAAAGGGGCTACCGCTATACTAAGTAAGGAAAGTTCAAAAGTTGGACGAGGCCGACTACATGATACCCTTCACCACTTTGGGTACAACCCATACACATACCAATCTGAAATTTTCGAAAAATTGAATGTCAATCATCGAGCAAAATATGTATATGTAAATCTATACGTAAATGTACGTATTTGAGCATTCACCATATGGTATGCTAGGTTCTGTACACTAATTAGTTATAAGCGGACAAACTTTAGTTATTTGGTACATCATTTTGATAAAATCGGAGCTATATACATTGGCAGTATGGTGCACTATTTACGTAAAATCAGAGGAAACTATATGTGGGAGCTATATCTTAATCTGAACCGATTCCAACAAAACGCATACATCAATCCAGACATAATTTAGTACGCTGTGCAAAATTCTATCTCAATCAGACAAATATTGGCAGTATGGTGCTCCATTTACATAAAATCGGATAAAATCTATATCTAAATGTAAACCGAATCGAAAAAAACTTCGCATACATAAATTTGGACCTAATTCAGTACGCTGGGCAAAATGTTGTGCCAATTGGGAGTTTAGTGCAGCATTTACATAAAATCGGACGAAATTATATATGGGAGCTATATCTAAATCTAAACCGTTTTTCTCTAATTTCTATAGGGTTCGTCCTTGGACCAAATATGCATATGCTCAAAAGGACCCTTGAGTCTTTCTCGATTTCTTTTGCCTGTTACAAACATATGCACAAAGACATAATACCCTATACAGTGTGTTGAAGGGTATAAATATGAGCCAATATCGATCATTTATGGTAGGAAGAGTTATAGCCGTTCACCCATACGTTCCTGGTATCACCCTATTGTCATTATATTTAAATATTTAAAACTTGGTATGTTGCAGGTCCTAACCCACTGTTCCAACCTGATTGTCTTTAATTTGGAACATTATTTTTTCAGATCAAGAATGAAATAACATAGTCCCTATATAAAATCCCGACCGATTTAAAGAATTTTCGATGTACACGTGATGGAGGATATAAAAAATTTGGCTTGGACGAACTTAACAAAGAAGTTAAAAAAGCAAGAGATTTTTTAATTTCTTTGTACCGATCGAGACAAGTCTTTTTGAACCAAGGAAAACAAACATTTTTACGTCCAAGTGTTCACAGTGGAAGAAGAAATACCCAAGGATGCCTTTATTTCACGGTACGCCCTACAGTGGCGATGTTGAGCACACCTCCATTTCGAGCAAATTTGGGTTCTTTAAAGCAGTGTACCAGGAAAGACCCCTACATTAAAGGACCCAAATTGTTTTTCAACTGATCCATCTGAATCTGAATAACAAAGATAACTTTACAACTTCGTACATACACATTGTTCATCAAATTTCAACTCCACTGTAAATTGCTAAATCTCTCTCATGGTTAATGCCACCTAAAATTGGCCATGTTTGTGGAATATTGAAGACAATTGGTATTCCTCGCTGTTGATGTTCCTTCGATTTGTATTTGATTTAATCCTTCAACGTGTGTTCCAACTGTCATTTATGGGCCATCGGTTGCAGATCCATGGCATCATTTCGGTGTAACTTCGACTCATGCGAATGCAGCAGCTGTAATCATAGCCTTATAGGAATTCCAATATAAAACAGTTTGTTACGTTAACACGACATTAAACTAACAATTGCAATAACGCGGACGTTCGTTTCTCTGCGGACGTCCGTTGACGAAGTCTGTGCTGGTCACAGTCATGGCCAATGCCATGGCCATGGTCGTCGTCGTCACAGCCAAAGACCAAAGACCTGGTCATAGTTATTAGTTCTCTATCGTGTGAACAGTCAACAATTGCATTTCCTTATGTCGCTGTGGCAGTTGCCAATTTGTTGTTCTTCAGAGTCCGAGACGATGAGACAGATACCTCTGTTGTAGTTGTTGTCGTTGTTTGTTAATTTTTGTTCAGCTTTGGCAACAAAATTCAATGTTTTGTGTTGTTTTTTCTTTTGCTGTTTTCATGAACTTGGTCAGCCTTTGAGTTGCATAGAATGGAACACGAGAAAATAAGTGTCGCTGTGTTTTGCTATTGCTGCTACATCAAAATAGTTCTATCATGATCCTGTAGCGGCAACAACAACAGTAGTATAATGCTTGTAACAACAGCGAAAATAACAGCAACAATCCATCACGATCCATCATTTCTCTTATAGTGCTTTAAAAATATATTAGTACAAATTGAAGATTATTATAGAGCCATAAAATATTTTTTAAAAGTTGAAGACTCTTATAAGCCCTAAAAATATTTTTAAAAAATTCACGCTTTAAAGGACCTAAAAAAATTCAGGCCTCTTATTGAGCCTGGAAAGAGATTTTTTAAATATCCACGCCTTTTATTGAGCCATCAAAAAATATTTTTAAAAAATCTCCACCTCTCATAGAAACCAAAAAAAATATTTAAAAAAATCCACGCTTCTTATAGAGCCTGGACAAATAATAATAAAAATCCATGCCTCTTATAGAAATTGGGAAAAATATTTAAAAAATCTTATAGAGCTTAGAAAAATATTTATGAACAAATATTTTTAAAAAAATCTCCACTTCTCATAAAAACTGGAAAAAATGTTTATAAAAAATCCACGGCTCCTGGGAAATATAAAAAAAAAATCCATGCCTATTGGAAGGACCATGGAAAATATTTTTTTTTTAAACCACGTTTTTGTAAAACCTTGAAAATATCGCGTTTATACACTGCGTATCATAACTATAGACGCACCCTTAATTCAATTGGTATGATAGTTGACAAATAAAATGGACCCATTAAGTTATTGTTCACAATAAAACGATCAAAAACAAATATTATTCAACACAAACAATTAATTTATTCTTTATGGTTTCGCCGAATTCTGCACTTTCAAAATTGCTGGTGTTGCATAACTATAGACGCACTTTTACAAAATTAGAAAAATTAATTTTTTTAAACTTCAATAAAATAAAATAACTTTTATAAATAATGGGTAGGGCCTCCCTTATTTTGAATAAGTTCAAAAATTTTATCCATCACACTGTTGACCAAAATTATTCGCAAGTCTTCGTCGATTGACCGCCATTCATCGAAAATCACTTCTTGGAGGTAAAATACAGTTTGGTATTGGAGGTTTTCGGCATAGACACGATGAGTCAAGATTCGACACATGTTCTCGATCGGATTCTGGTCGGAAATTTTAATATTTTTCGATTTTAACCATACTTGAGTATGGTCATATTTATGTACTGGTGCGTTGTCCTGCTAAAAAACGAGTCCTTGATTGTTGCTGCTTTCCCAAAATGGCAATAATTTGTCTTCCAATACTTGAACGTACTCCATTGAATTCATCCGACAACATGGAAATGTCAAATAATGGCTATAAAATGCTCCCAAGGCCATTAAGGAACTGCCATCGAAATATTGTATTAAGAAATAACGATATTTCGGTAACCGCCACCTTGGGAACATTTTATAGCCACGGAATGCTTTATTTGACATTTCCATGTTGTCGGATGAATTCAATGGAGTACGTTCAAGTCTTGGAAGACAAATTATTGCAATTTTGGGAAAGCAGCAACAATCAAGGACTCGTTTTTTAGCAGGACAACGCACCAGTTCATAAAAGTCGCCATACTCAAGTATGGTTAAAATCGAAAAATATTAAAATTTCCGACCAGAATCCGATCGAGAACATGTGTCGAATCTTGACTCATCGTGTCTATGCCGAAAACCTCCAATACCAAACTGTATTTTACCTCCAAGAAGTGATTTTCGATGAATGGCGGTCAATCGACGAAGACTTGCGAATAATTTTGGTCAACAGTGTGATGGATAAAATTTTTGAACTTATTCAAAATAAGGGAGGCCCTACCCATTATTTATAAAAGTTATTTTATTTTATTGAAGTTTAAAAAAATTAATTTTTCTAATTTTGTAAAAGTGCGTCTATAGTTATGGAACACCAGCAATTTTGAAAGTGCAGAATTCGGCGAAACCATAAAGAATAAATTAATTATTTTTTTTGAATAATATGTGTTTTTGATCGTTTTATTGTGAACAATAACTTAATGGGTCCATTTTATTTGTCAACTATCATACCAATTGAATTAAGGGTGCGTCTATAGTTATGATACGCAGTGTATAAGACATTCTAAAATATTTTTTTGGAAACGCCTCAAGTCTATCTCTCTTCCGAATTTATTTTTTTGGTGTTTATACCCTACACAACTATGTTGTCAGGGTATTATAGTTTTGTACTTCCACAAGAGCTTGTAACGCCGCGAAATATTGATCCTAAACCCACCTTTAAGTATACCTATGGTCATATCTCCACTAGCTGAGTCGATACCTATGATCATATCTTGACAAACTGAGTCGATCTAGACATGGGTGTCTGCCCGTCTGTTCAATATAATTTGTAAACATGATACATGCCACATTTATGGACCAATATTCAGGAAATTTTGCATGTAGGATGGGTTCTGGCCAATGGAGACCCCTATTCTTTTTGGAAAGTATGTCTGTTTTGATCGGTCCAAAATCAAGAACAACGCCTATAATTTTCGGTTATGATCAAATAATCGGTCATGTTCTGGCATTCACTTCAACGACAGAAGTGTATCGAGCACACGCCGAGGTGTTCTGTAACACACTTTACACCCATATGAGGTTTATACTTTACACTTACATTTTCATAGTGAGAGTCGGGTGTATTCATGTTTTTCTATATAAAAGAATATTATTTTTGAAATAAAAAAGGCACATGATGATAGATTGACATGCTGTTATCTATACTAATAAAAGAGTAAAGTGATTGACTGACTGACTTATTTAACGATTCATCAACGCACAGACGAAACGGCTGAAGCTAGAATCTTCGTACTAGAACCGTAAGAAAAGTACTAAATATGGTATCATTTGTATTGTATTTGTATTTGGAGAACCAGTAGAGCTAGAAATCTGAAATTTGGATTGAGGGTCAATGATGGAGTGTAAAATAGATGTAGCAAAGGACTTTTAGGAAATTCGAACTATAAGTATCGGAAAAGTACTGAAATGTACTAAATTTGGTACAATTTCGTAGCATGTGAATGGATTGACCTAAAAACTTGAAATTTGGAATGCAAAATAAGGTTGAGAATTAGGGTCTATATGAGGAGAGTTTGGAAAGCGTGTACTCATGTGTACAAAAAGTACTATATTTGGTACAATTTGATTTGGAGGTACAAATCGAGCTGGAATCCTGGAATTTGAAATTAAAATTACCTTCGGAGTGTAGGATTGGGATATGAACGTAGTTTTGGAAATGTGTTACTTATGTGTACGAAAAGTACTAAAGCGTACTATAATCGGTACAGTTTGGATTTAGGTGATTCTATAGAGCGGGAACAATGACATTTGGAGTCAGGATCACTGTAGGGGTGTGGGATTGGGGTCAGGATTCAGTTTACGAAAATAATACTTATGGGTACTAAATGGTACTAAATTTGGTACAATTTGAATTTTATGTGAACCAATAGAGGTAGAATCATGTAATTTGGAGCCAGGATCATTGTTGAGGTGTAAGATTGAGATATGTAGGAAGTTTTAGAATTTTGTACTAATGTGTACTAAATTTGGTACAATTTGAATTGTGAGTCACTGTGGGGATGTAGGGTTGGGGTATGTGGGAAGTTTTAGAAATTTGTACTAAGTGTACTAAATTTGGTACAATATAAATTGTGGTGAAGCGATACAGTTGGAATCCTGAAATTTTTATTTAGGATCACTGTGGAGGTGTAGGATTGGGGTATGTAGGAAGGTTTGGAACTTGGTACTACTATGTACTAAATTAAGTACGATTTGATATGTGATTGAACCGAAAGAGTTGGAATCTTGAAATTTTGAATTATGAACAGTACTGTGTACTAAATTTGGTAAAATTTGAATTGTGAGAGAACTGATAGAGTTTGCATCCTAAAAAAATGTATTTAGGATCACTGTGGGGGTGTTGGTTTTGGTAAATTTGGAAGTTTTTGAAATTTGTACTACTGTGTACTAAATTTGGTACAATTTGTATTGTGGGTGAACCGATAGAGTTTGAATCCTGAAACATGGATTTAGGATCACTGTGGGGTGTATGATTGTGGTATGTAGGAAGTTTTGGAAATTTGAACTAATATGTACCAAATTTGGTACAATTTGAATTGTGGTGAAGCGATAGAGTTGGAATCCTGAAACTTAGATTTAGGATCACTGTGGGGTGTTGGTTTGGGTTAAGTAGGAAATTTTGGAAATACGTACTACTGAGTACTAAATTTGGTACAATTTGGATTGTGGGTAAACAGATAAAGTTGGAATTCTGAAACTTTGATTTAGGATCACTGTGGGGGTGTAGGATTGGGGTATGTGGGAAGTTTTGGAAATTGGTACAATTATGTACAAAAGTTTATAATTTGAATTATGGGTGAACCAATAGTGGGTGGGTGAATTTTGGCACAGCTGTGTACAAAATTTGGTATAATTTGAACTGTGGGTAGACCGATAGAATTGGAATCTTGAAACTTATATTTTGAATCGCTGTAGTGGTGTAGGTTTGGGGTAAGTAAGAGGTTTTTGGAAATTCATACTACTGTGTACTAAATTTGGTACAATTTGAATTTTGGGTGAACCTATGGAGTTGGAATCCTGAAACTTGGTGTAGGTTTGGGTTAAGTAGGAAGTTTTGAAAATTCTACAACTAAATTCGGTACAATTTCAATTGTGGGTGAATCAATAGAGTTGGAATCCTGAAATTTGAATTTGGAATCATTGGTTGAGTAGGATACTTATGGAAATAATGTGTGCTAAATGGAAAATTTGTTAAAATTTGGATTTGGGCGAACCTTTAGAGCTCGAATCATGAAATTTGGTACTAAATGGTACTCAAATTTAATTAATGGTCGATATTAATGTGTTGATTGTTTTTTCAGACATATGCAGTTTTTTTAAAATAATATATGAATACATTATTAAATATTTCCTACATTCGCTAACAACGTAGCGGGCCTATGCTAGTTGTATATAATTTGTTAAAAATCACAAAATTAAGATGAAAATAGATACTTAGGTTTGTGTTGCATTTATTCCGAATGAATCTCTCGCTTGACACAAACAGCTGATTTGCAATAAGATCGTACAAGATAGGGTTACCAAATCAATAAATTAATGATATTAAAGAGTGTTTCATACATATATTTTATGTTGCGAATAATATAATAATAAAAAAGAATAATAAAAAATAATAATAATATTTTTTGTGTTTTCTTTTTCGAGGCGACCTATAGGCCACAATTATAAGACGAACATTACAACACAACCCACGGTGAAGGGAATATGGACAAGTAATTAGAAGGACTGTTCTGAATATTAGTAATATTCGGAATATATGTCAGTGTATGGAAGAGGTGCTGTTGACCTCTAATCGGGCAAGAGGGTCCAACAATCACGATATATTGACCAGGCTCGGAATAAAAATCCGCAGAAAGTTAGAGTTCCGTGGTAGTTGTATAGGGTATCGTTTGGTCAGCCTCGTCCGACTATACTGCTACGCTCTCTGGTTTTTATTAATTATAGTTCCTTATTTACTAATTTCCTTCTTCTCCCCTATCCTTTACATTGCTACAGGCCAGCGTTGATGACAATGACTCACAGTGACAGAACCTATAACTTCCGCAGCTATATATATATATATATATATATACTACCTCTGTGCTCATCGATATTATTTTTCGAAATCTGGTCGCTCCTTGAACAATTTCTATCGACTCACTAAAACAAAAAAAATATAAACGCAAAATATATTTTGAAATAAAAAATATTGTATGGAGAACTAAATTGACCCCTCGACGTGCACGTAAGTGAAATCGCAACATAAAAAGGAGACAATGTAAAATTTTCTGGAATTCCTGGGTTTTTTACGTACATATTTATTACATTAAAAACAATAGTCATTGAGACTGGTTTTTTAATTTGATATTCCCTGTGCAGCTAAGTTCCAAAAATTTAATTAGTGAAAGGGAATAAGTGAGCTGAGCTGTTATCTTAAATGTGCAGGTATGAATTGTGCGTTGAAACGAAATATTTGAGTATTTTGGGCAGCTAAGTCAAAACTACTGTATGAATTTAAAATGACAGTCGAGTAGGAAACGATGACTCTCACTCATATTCTTCATTGCCATTGACTCATAGGAGGATTTGGTTTCCTTTGGTACAGCTCCCACCGAAGTCGAAGTGGTTATTAGACGCGATTTTTTGTTTTTGTTCGGGGGATATCCTTTGTTGCTACCTTGACAGAGGTTCTGAGGCCACAGAACGTGAGATGGGAATTCTAGCGACGAGTTGATATTCACTTGATTGGTGTGGTATGTGGCATCGTCTTGTTGAAAGCACATATTCTCCAAGTCTATTATTCAATAGCATATCCATCAGTCTGCTCTGACAATACTTTACGCTACCAAGAAGTAAACCTAAGAACGAATTGGATTTGTTTTCTTTCATTAGCCTTTGCACTCTACTTGGCAATTTATAACGCCATATGTTCTGTGAATATTATGCGTTGTATTGTTCTAAGATGGTCAAAAAGGGTCAGAGGAATGTGACGACCGTTGTACAACAGACCAAAGTACAGTGGCTGGCAGTGGCAGCACCCACAACGGCTAAAGTTCGTAAAAAGAACAGCACATCGGAACGGAACGGCAAGGAGATGAACAGAATAGCAGCATCGCTATCAACATCGACAATGGCAGGTAAATACGGATTGACGGTAATTGGTTGACGTTTGTCTAACATTTGAATTTACGATTGACTCGTACCTTGTTTGCAGTTAATCGCATATGCCGGATTTGCACACACACTCCCAGAGAGATAGAAACACAGACTGCCTGGTTTTTGACTTCTTTCAGTTTTTGTTTTAACTACAATGACAGTTAGACAGTCAGTCATTTGTTGTCTGGATTCGGCCGACTACCATAACAGACATCATCTATGGATGATTGTTGAACTTACCGACTGACTGAATGATGCTGACGGTTGTGATGTGAAGGTTACTGCATCGCACATTTCTCATGGTTGGCTATTTTTACAGATAGTCGTTTCTTTTTTTTTCAATTTTTATTATTTTGGAAATTGTATAACACTTAAACTTCAATACCGTTGTACCAGAACAATTTGTGGTTTTCGTTTTAGATTCTAGATATATTTGAATGGGAATGACATGCTGCTGCTGCTGGTCCTTTTTCCTCTGAACTAATTTTGAAATTTTAATAAGATTTCTTCGCTGATATTCACATGCACTACCGTTATTATTATTACGTCCAATTCTTAAATAGATTCAATTTGTTGGAATTCGATTGGGAGGCAGTAATCATTGTGAAACAGAGTGTTTGTTGTAACAGTTATTTGGTCCCGGCTAGTAGTCAGGGGTCATCGGGAAATTATTTTCTTGAAAATACTATTGTTGTATTATTCATTCGGGTTCGTACCTAGTTGATCACAGAAATGAGTGTTTTATAAGTTACAGATTGTCACAAACAGCCAATTTTTAATGATCTTGAATAATAATGGCGAGATAAATATAAATAACATTGTTTCTCGAATTGTGGCAAATGAGTTAGGATACTGTCAAGAATCTAACATATGGGATTATAATGCAAGGAGGACCTGAATTCAAGGAAAGAACAATTATATCATTGGTGTAACCAAGCAATCAGCGAGGAAAGGAGGCAACTATACGAAGGTTACAATATATTTCTGGTATTAAGGTTCAAAAGATCGAGTGATAATTTTTCACAACTTTCGACACATAGTGATTCATAATCATGTTTTTACAATTTTTAAACAGTTTTCCGGTAAATCCAAAAGGTCTTTTAATATTAGGTTAGGGTATAGGAATTTATTTAACATGCATCGGAATGTCCGATTTGGGCCAAATATGCACCATTTTGTTATATGATTTGTTGCCATTTTAAAGCTAACTTCACACTGCCTCTATCATAGAAGTCCAGCTCTCTATTTGGAAAAAACTCTAGTAGTCGATTTTCACAATTCTCCCTAGATACCAATTTGTTATCATTAAAGAAATCGCTTGGTACCAAGTCCGGACTGTATGGTGGATGCATTGAAACTTTCCAACGAAACTCCCGACGTTTCTGGGAAGTCACTGTAGATGTGTGTCACCTAGCGTTGTCCTGGTGGAACATGACACCTCTCCTGTTGTCCCGTTCTGGCCGTTTCTGGTCAATTGCTATCTTCAAACTGTCCAGTTGTTGACAGTAAAGATAAGAATTTAGCGTGTGACCATATGAAAGCTACTCATAATAAATAATCCCCTTCCAGTCCCACAAAATGCATAGCAGAACCTTCCTGGCCGTTAGTCCTGGTTTGGCCACTGTTTGAGGTGCTTCATCGCTCCCTTATATAGTTTCGTCCGATATTATGTGAATGATGCACCAAACTTCCCATATTTGTCCGATTGAGACAAAATTTTGCACGGATTACTAAATTGGGCCAAGACTGATGTATGCGAAGTTTTGTTGAAATCGGTTCCGAAGTAGGTATAGAGATTTGTCCGATTTTATGTGAATGATGCACCTGATTTCCAATATTTGTCCGATTGAGACAAAATGTTTGCACGGAGTACTAAATTTTGCCGAAACTGGTGTATGCGATGTTTGTTTTTTTAATATCGGTGCTCCAAACTCCCAATATTTGACCTATTGAGATACAATATAACATAGCAATTGAGTCAAGAATGATGTGTGTTAAGGTTTTTTAAAATCGGTTCAGATTTAGATATAGGTCTTCTATATCTTTTCGACCGATTTTATGTAAATGGTGCACACAACGAATGCAAGTCTGCCCGTTCGACATGCAATTTTCATTGATTTCAGAATGGTATGTGTATGGGGTTTTCTTACACATAAAGGTACTCCCTAATAATCGGTATTTTGCGGATTTTGAACAGGTGTTCTAACCGAATTGGCTGTTATTTGGCATTTTGGGTTGTGATTGAATAAAACATATCCGTGCCAAAAATTAATAATATTGACCTAAGTTTCAGGCTAGCCACCACATAACGGTACCCCCGTATTCGGTATTTTGGACACCTCGTATAGCCCATTTCCGTACTAAAACTTTTTTATATTGACCCACATTTAAGGGTATTCCTCATAATCAGAGAAGGTCTGTCAGAATCAGTGATGTAAATGACATACATTTCCGACGTATAATACATACGTCTGTAACGTAAGAAAACTACCCAAAAATATTAGGTTTTTGGCAAAATGGCTTTTCCATTAATTAATTTGGAAATTACATATTGATCTTCGTTTTATTATATTCCCATATAACGGTAGACCCACTATTATCTTTATCTTAAGTATTTTTCGGTATTTTTTCGGTAATTACAGACATTTTGGTTGGGAAACGGGGGATGTTACTTTAACATACCGAGAATTAATTTTTATGAGGGCTATTTTAAAATATTAACCTTCAATGAACAAATTCTTCGCCACTTCGAGCCATCAGCTCGTTCGCTTTTATATGCCTTTTGGGCTGAGGCATCTTCATCAATTCTCACAACATGACTTACCCAAAGTAGTCGCTGCAGCTCAATACGTCTTACAATGCCGATGACCGAGAAAAGCTGGTACAGTTCATGGTTCATTCGACGGCGATATTCACTGTCAACGCAGATCGGCCAATAGATCTTTCGGAGATTTTTTCTCCCAAACACTCCAAGAGCTGCCTCATCTGCTTTCGTAAGTTCCCATGCTTCAGATCCATATAATAGCACGGGTTCTATCAGCGTCTTGTAGAGTGTGAGTTTGGTCTGGCGAGAGGGTACCTTGCTTTTGAGTTGCTTACCCAGACCATCATAGTACCATCTGTTGGCCAACACTATCCTTCTCCGAATTTCAAAACAGATTTGGTTTTCTTTTTCGTTGCCTTTTCATAGTAAGAGGGGTTTTCCGAGTGTGGGCAACTTCGCCATGTTAAAGCCAATCTGAGCCGTTGCATTGTATCTATCATCAGCTACGTCACCCGGTTAAACCTTTAAAAATATTTAAAATGGGAAGCTATCTTAATATTTGGTGCTAGGCCAACACATGGACATATATTCATCATTCTCTGTACATATGCATGTGAGCCTTCAAGAACCCTTTATACCAAAATTCCAGCCACTTCTGTGGGGAAAAACTGGCCTTAAAAAATGGACCTTAAAAATACCGAGAATGGGTCAGTACCCATGGGAGCTATATCGAAACGATATTTATAATTTCTGGTAGTAAGATTTGAACTTCCCATGAGAACCTGAAAATCAAATTAAAGCTAGTTGGGTAGAAAAATATCCCTAAAAATCCCTAAATAGCGAATAATTTGGGACTAACAGGAAACTTGGTCAAATTTTAATTATTTTTGGTAGGGAGATGTTCTACCCAATGATAATTAAAAATACCAAATTACAGCTGATTGGATGGACAAACGTGACCAAAGCCACCAAAATACCGGATAATATTGCTTGATTATTTTTGGTAGAGAGAAAAAAATAGATTGGAGCCAATACGGATAAAAAAACGTACCCAAAAATACAAATGTATTAGTAATATTTTGGAAGGACAAGTAATCATTTTTTTAAGGACTAGTAAAAAATGGCCAGAAATTTATAAAAAATATTATATATTCTTGGAAATAACTGTATCTGTTGAAAATATTGAAATAAATGACGAGTGCCACGCTTTTTACATTTTATACAGATATATTTGTCACACCGTATATCCCTGACCCTCATTAGCCATAAGGTATACAAGTTAAAATAAAAATAAAAACAGTTAATTTTTTTAAATATGTATTTTTGGAGATCTTAAATATCATATTAAAGCCAATTCTGTTGAAAATATACCGAAAATTGTGTTTATCGAAACACGAGCCAATGAGCATCTAAAAACCAGTAAGGAAAGTAGTAAAGTCGGACGGGGCCGACTATATGATACCCTTCACCACTATGGGTATATTAAACAGGACTATAACATAAAATTGGATGAAAAAATGTGATATTTATCTAAATGTGAATCTACCTAGATCTATCCATAAAGTATGTAAATCGACTTCAAACAAATATAAAAAGGTCATCCGTTGGGCTATGTCTGCACTTCTAGAAAACGCAACTACGTAATTCTATGCTCAATTTTGTAAGTTGTGCAAAATTTGATGTCAATCTGACTAACATGAGGAGTTTGATGCCCAATTTACTTGAAGTCGGACGTAAATATATATGGAAGCTCTATCCAAATATTGAGCGATTTCAAACAAACTTGTCACAGGTTAGGTTATACTAATTTCAGAACGTTTTGTTCCTATTGGTTCCTTAGTACGTCAATTACTTAAAATCATTCTATAATAAAAGAGAGCTATATCTAAATCTGGACCGATTTTCACGAAACTTGGCAGACATCATTCTAGGCTCAATTAAGTACGTTATGTCAAAATTCGTGCAAATCGAAAGATATTTAGCGACTTTGGTGGACCATTTACATCAAATCGGACGAAACTATATATGGGAGCTATATCTAAATCTGGACCGATTTTCTCCAAACTTGGCAGACATCACTCTAGGCTTAATTCAGTACGTTATGCCAAATTTCGTGCAAATCAAAAGATATATAGGGACTTTGGGCACCATTTACATGGAATCGGACGAAACTATATATGGGAGCTATATCTAAATCTGGACCGATTTTCACGAAACTTGGCAGACATCATTAGGCTGTACCAAATTTCGTGCAAATCGAAAGATATATAGGGACTGTTTCCATGAAATCGGACGAAACTATATATGGGAGCTATATCTAAATCTGAACCGATTTTTCCCAATTTCAATAGGGTTCGTCCTTGGGCCGAATAAGTGACCTATGCCAAATTTCATCCAATTCGGATCATAAATGCGACCTGTACTTTGTTACAATTTAACATGGACAGACAGACAGACGGACGGACATGCATAAATCGACTTAGAAAGTGATTCTATGCATATTCTCAAAAGGAACCATGTGTCTATCTCGTTTCCTTTTGCCTGTTACAAACATATGCACAAAGACATAATACCCTGTACCACAGTGTGGTGAAGGGTATAAATATGACAAATTTTCCACCTGAGGAAGTCTTCCTCAAAATACGAAAAACGAACAAGGGAATACTACATATTATTTAAAGGATATTTTTTTCAGTGTATGCAAAAGTAGCAACAGCACTATTTAATATCCTCCTCAGCTAGAGATGAGATGAGAAAAGCTGTGTCTATGAATTTGTCAGAACATTGAAAATGTTTTCCCATCGTAAAAAGGCAATTAGTTGCATTTTAACATAATATTATAAGATGCACCACAAACATGTTGTTGCATGTTCTGCCATAGATTATGCCACAACGGCAACAGTCGATAACAACAACGATAATAAGCGGTCAACACATTTTTTGCCCCAGGCACATCCTTTTCAAGTGAAACATTTCAATACGGGCTGCTTTTGACATTCGACAGCTTGACGTCATCGTTGTCTTGCGATAGAAATGTTGTCGATGCAGCGGCATAGAAGATACGATATTGTCATGTCGGAGCTATCGAAGGGTCCAAAAAACAAAACAAAAAAATGTGTAAATGCCTATTTTACATTGCTAGAAGTTATTAGTAGATGAAGGTGCGTGTGTATGTGCGTTTTGGGTAATATACATATCTGTCATATGCCAATGACGTGAATTATTGTTCCAAATTTTCGATATTTTGCATGTATTGCATGCTGATGTATGTTTGTAATGTTGTTGTTGCTGTTCTTTTAAATGTTATCATGTTGGGATGTCAATAATAGAAATTGTTATAGTTATTATGAGAAGTTGCATTTTCGCGAAAATATTATAAGGGTGGAAAAGATCAAAGTCGAATTTGGTTGTGTATATGATATAGTACTCAACTTTGGTTATGTGCAAGAGGTATTCAATGGTTTCGGTTTTTCATGATGTGTATATAATTGGCATTTTGGATTCCTGGTGATTGAAAACCTTCTTTCCAGAAATTATTCAATATATGTTAAAAGATCCCTAATACAAATGTCCCGTTTAAATTTCGTTTTTTTTTATTGAAGTTCTGTAAGTTGGATCATTTTTTTCAGAGCATGGATAATCTACTATCACATAACGTTATATATATAGCCCCCATATAAAGATTCGGACTGATTTATGGCACTACAACCATTTTTTGGACGACCTTTGTCTTTGAGAAAACATCGACACCGATTGAATTTATTAAACCATTTTCTCACAGTGTCTTAAGTTTATATATGCACCTATATTGTGAAAATACAATTTGATAATTATCGCATTTTTTCTGCGAATTGCTAAGGGATTTCTCACCCACAGCCACCTCCATTTTGTCACATAATGTTCCATGAGATATTTTAACAAATGTTTATTGCACTAATTGCGGAATTTCTCATATAATACAAACCTTCTGCAAGGATGTTCCATAAAGATCTATACCAATCTACTGCACCGAACGAAAATTTCATCTCATGTAAATGGTCACACTTTGCTTTGCTATCTGCAAAACTTAAACTTTGACTATTTTGTAATCTTCGCCTGGTGATCATCAATACAAAAATGCTTTTAACACAAACACCGATAACAAGCTGTTGTGGTGTGGCAAGTACATCACAGTTGTTTCTCCGATGTCAAGATACGAACGACGTTGTGTGGTTTGGAGGTTCTACCATACGAATGAGTAAGGTGGCACGGCATATCTGCAGAGTATTCTTCTTTTTCACAATATTTCTATTTTTAATGGCAACAATTGTTTATCGTTTGGGTCAGCCAGTGGACAAAGATGGTCGATGGTCGTCGCATCGTATCATTCTATTTTGCCTAAAGATAAACACGCAATTGCCAAGTCAGCGGCGACGATGGCGATGCCGGAGACACTATGCGATGTAGATGTGATTCGCTTTCTAGCTATCTATCTGCATTCATAGGACCGAAACTTTGCCAACATGATAAAGCGGTCCATCGATCGAACGATCGATGTCTGCATGTACGGCTGTAAGGTATCTAGCGTGAATACTGGCAATTACTTACGATATCAATTATACCTAAAATGGTCAATGATAACAGAAATCGCCAGCGACATCGAAGATCAATAAACTGTTAGCCGTGTCCATTGATAGACCTAATGGGAGTTTAAGCATAGAAAAAGTAATAATTTTTTAATTGACCATAAATACTAGGTTATGCATCACATCATAAAAATTCTAAGTAATTGGCGCCAAGTATATTGATATGTCTAGTTTTGTTTTTGGAGAACCATAGTACAATACTATCGTGAATTATAACATTAAAAAAACCAAACTGCGGAATAAAGGAACGCAAATAGTTTTTTTTAATTTAATTTTTAATTTCTTTAATTTTAGTGGAATAAACAGATTTCTAACAGTCACAACAGCATCCACCACAGATCTATCTCGGTGAGATGCAACGGATGCAGAGAATGGGTACATTTCAGGAATTGTTCCGGCCTTAGCCGGATATTGGAGTATAGCGAAAGGGACTACGTTGCTTCATGCTGCGCCAATGCAGTCCCCAGCGAGTCGTCGTCATCACCGTGGTCCACGTCATCACCGTGGTCCACGTCATCATCGTCGTCATCTTCGGATTACGTGACTCCCCCGCAATCTCGCTATATACCTGCGGGTCGTATACCCGAACTCAGACCAAACTTCCCAGCAGAGGCAGCGGGACTAGCGAATGAGCGTGATGAGATTCGTCGTTCTAACACTACTAAACCTAGAGTCAGAGAACGGACGAAGATGAACAGGTTAGTCGGCGAGCATAAGCGGAAAATGTGGCTAGAACATCTGAAGTTTTGCAACATCAGTACCGGAGTGAGTAAATTGTTGGCAACGGTGGAGGAGGAACCACTACAATTTACGTTGGAGGATGTTGCAAGTATCATCAGGAACGCGAAATCATCCAAAGCGCTTGGTCCAGATGGAATCTCCATGGTGATGTTGAAGCAGCTTGATGATCCGGGAGTATATTATCTTACTAAAGTCCTCAACTTGTCGTTATCCACCCTAGTAGTTCCCGATGCCTGGAAAATGGGCAGGATGGTCCCGCTACTGAAGCCGGACAAGGATGCCAGCAAAGGTGAGTCATACAGGCCGATCTCACTTGAGGCTTTACTACTCCCTAGCGTGAATGCTACTCAGTGGCTGATCATCAGAATGGGTTCCAGAAGCAGCATAGCACAACAACAGCTTTGCACGCCATTTCAGCACACATAGCAGAAGGACTCAACATGTCATGGTGGCGCTAGACCTATCAAAGGCATTTGATACCGTCAGTCACGCCAAGCTGTTCGAGGACGTCGAGAGAACAACCCTCCAGCCAAGTTTGAAACGTTGGATCGTGAACTATCGTGATCGTGATGCCAGCCGTACGTGGAATTCAGAGACAGGAAATCAAAGGACCGCAGAGTTAAACAGGGAGTTCCCCAAGGAGGGGTGATATCTCCGGAACTGTTTAACCTCTCAGAAATTCTACGCCACCGGACGGCATAAAGATCGTAACATATGCGGATGATTGCACGAGAGCGAGAGGCTGTACCACTATCTCGTGGATATCGCTGACTTTTTCCGGTCGAGGAATATGAAAATATCCGCCACTAAGTCAACGGCCACACTGTTTACCACATGGACAACGGAGATGCGGCTATCTTTGAATGTGCAGGTCGAGGGGTCCACAATTCCGACCACTAATTACTTAAGGATCTAGGGGTCACATTCGATAGTCTATACAAGTCGTCCGCGCATGCCACAGCTATTTGCGATAAAGTCAGGAGCAGAAACAAGGGTTGTCAAGTCGCTAGCCGGCAGCACTTGGGGAGCTAAGAAGGAAACCTTGTTAACGACTTATAAAGCAATAGGCCGGTCTGTGGTAAACTATGCGGCGCCAGTGTGATCCGCTAACGTCAGTGCAACGCAGTGGAAAAGTCTTCAATCCTGTCAGAATGCCGACCTGAGGACTGCAACAGGGTGTCTCCTCATGACTCCAATAGACCACTTACATGAGGAGACGAAGATCCTTCCTGTGCGTCAACACAACAAGATGTTGTCGATGCAATACCCGCTTGGGTGTTATAGGAGCAGCCATCCAAACCGCTACCTAATGGATAGGCACCCACCACCCAGGCATGTCAGGAAGGATCTCCATGATCTGGAGAGAGAGGTCCAGTAGGCCTATTCTGTAACTTTTTAACAACATTCGACATTGTTTATTTTACAACAATTTCATTTGTTTGTTTTGTTGTTTTTACAATAACAAAAGAAAATTAAACAGTATTGAATGTTGTTAAAAGTTACAGAATAGGCCTACAGAGGTACAAAAGGGAGCCTCTAGATCAGCAGGATTGAATAGTATTCACACGGACGCAGTTGAGGAAGCAGTTCAAGAATATCGTGTGAATACCATCCTCGGAGACCATCCGCCTTTGATAGCTTCAGAAGAGCAGCTGCTACCTCGACAAACTAGACAAACGACAAACGTTTCCACGACAGAGGGGTCTACGATCCGAAACGACTCGAGTCTTACTCGGCCAACGTCTGTCACCTCAGCCCATTGTGTAAAAGCAGCCCTACAACAACAACAAACTAGAGTGGTCTTGGCACAAGATCTGAGATCTGGATGGTGTAGTCGCCTCAATTCATATTGGGCACGAATTGATGGAGAGGTCGACAATGTCTGCCCGGCATATGGTAACGGACCACATGACACGCTATATCTGCTCAACTGCCCAGCCAAACCCACTCACTTAACCCCATCTTCTCTTTGGACTCAACCAATGCAGGTCGCAGCCTTCCTGAACTTGGAGTTAGAGGCAGAACCAGGATAAAGAAAATAGAAAATACACAGCAGTACAAGCTGCTACAACAACAACAGCGATTCATAAGGTGGCAAACAGACCTTCAAAGAGTACTATAAGAACACATTCTTAAACAATTTCCGAAGGTCTACGATATACTAGGTTAGGTTACAAAGGTGGTAGTTGGATATACACATACGCCAGTATATGCCTGTTGGAAATGGTCTAGAAAGGAAAATGATAGAAAAAGGGCTCCAATTTGTATCCCCACCCTTCCAAAAATTCTGTGCTCTTGTGATGAATAGTGTCGTTTTCCCAGAATTCGTTTCGAAGGTTTGGAAGTTGAACAGTGGTATATGAAATGTTCGAGCGTTTCGTTGCCTTCCCTGCATGCTCCAAACCTGCTGCTTTCGATGTAACTAATCATGTGTAGATTGGTTTTCTTATTATCTATAATTCATGTGTGAAGGATTGTATTGTGATCTTGCAGGCGAAGTGAAATTTCATCGTCTGATTCTCCAATGACCAGTTCCAGTCCCTCTCCATAAAATGTCAACATTTTTATAATATGATTCAAACTTTTCACATGATAATATTTTTACTGAACATTGAACAAATTCTATTATGCATTCACTGTTTCTGGGTTCTCCCTCATATAGGCCAAAATTGTAAAAATTAGTCAATATGTCGGAGTTATCAGTCTTCTTCTGGGTGCGTCCAGGAGTACTGTATAGGAAGATGGGATGATCATATTAATCTATTGCAAGCATTTTAATCAAGGTTGATTGTTCCCTTAAAAATATAAGGAAAGTACGAAGAAGAATAGCATTGCGGTGTCGTTGATCTGCGAATCATGTCTAGTCGCCATCCTGCAATCATCCCATAGATGTGGATGTCTTGTAGTACAGGAGGAGCGAATAGGCTGATAAGATGATAGAGGTAGTGGGCAAGGATATTGATGGCTAACGCGTAAAGTTAGTCTCTTTTTAAAAATTTTTCAGGAGAAACAAAAAACATTCCAAATTTTTTTTCAATTAAAGTATTTTAAATCTGTAAATTCAAATTGTTTTTGTATTTTATTTGCGTAAAGGCAAAATGAAAAAATAAGTATTAGCGGAGATACACGCCTTTTTTGGGACTTAGAGCCTTTTCTGTTCCTAAATTTTTCTGTTTTCATAGACTTAGGTCTTTTTCTCACAACTTATCTCTTATTATATTTTTTAATTACTGCAATAGATATGCATTTTGTTATTTAATTTTATTTAAAAGAGTAAAGATTGTTTTGAAATCATAATTTATTCAAAAATGACAATAAAAACATTTAAAAACATCGTTAAGTTCGCCTGAGACGAACTTTTTTTACTCTCCACCATGACGTGCACAGTCAAATATTTAAAATCGATCGGGACTATTGTATGGTTGTTATGCAATGATAAATTACTACCAAAAGAAAATGAAATATCAAACTACCGGCTATTGGAAATTTGGGCTAGGACCTTGAACATACCGAAATCCGCAAATTGTCGAAAATTGGCAGTATAGTTATATGGGAGCTATACTAAATCGGGATAGATATCGATAATTGTTTGTAGGAAGATTCGACACCCAATGAGAACCCAGAATATCAAATTAGAACCAATTCGATTGATAAACGTACAAAAATATTCCAAAATATCGAATAATGGAGGTAACGTAATATGAGGGCTACTCCTAAAATTCGGCCAATATTGATCATTTTTCGTGGGGAGATTTTGTACCCAATGAGAGTCCCAAATATAAAATATAAAAAACCAATATTGATAATTTTTTATGTGCTACACCATAAGTACCTAAAATATCAAATTACAGTCAATTCGGCTGAAAATCCTGTCCAAAATCCTCAAAATAAAAAGTGGACTTAGAGCTTTTACATGATGTTACTCCAGCAACGTGTGTTGAATTGGACTTAGCGCGGTTACTAATCAATACAAAACAACAATAAAAAATGAGATAACTGTATTTTTATTTTTTTAAATCGATGTGTTTTGCCTTATTATACATAACTGTATCAAAATCTCAATTTCTAGAAAAATGGACTTGTTGCCTTTACAAGTTAAGCCAGCGATATCGGAAAGAACATAATAAGAAAGAAGCAGTTATCTGGGACACAAAGGCGAATACTGATCAGGATAAACCGGAGAAAAAAGTAAGACTGGAAACTAATACTTAGAAGGACAAGCCAGGCCTTCCCTCCTCTTTTTCAGAAGCAGCGAAGAGGTTACTGGTTCTAATAGCAAGAAGATGGTGGCAACAATCTTCTTGCTATCACGTATGATGATGGCCCCATACGCCAGACAGACGTGCGGACATTTGTAAATCGAATCCAAATTGTCTGGTTTGGTGCAAAGAAACATGGGGTCTAAAACCAATATTTTGTTGAGGCACATTTTTTTGTTTGCCGTATCAAAGCGTATATACCGAATAATGAGGTTTAGTGTGTACGAATTCTACACTAAAACGTGAATCAAAATTGATATTTGTTTAGTAATTTTTTATATTTTCACTCTAATATCAACTTACAGCTGATTGGAAATATGGATCATTTTCTTTAGTAAAACCAGTGAGCGGAGCAGTATAGTCGGATGGGGACGACCATGCGATACTTTACCACGGAACTCTAACTTTCTGCGGATGTTTATTTCGAGCCTGGGCAATATTTCGTGATATTTGCACCCTCTTGACCGATTAGAGATCAATAGCACCTCTTCCTTACACTGACATATTTTCCGTCAGTACAGCCTTTCTAATTACTTGTTCAGATTGCCTTCATCGTGGGTTGTGTTGTAATGTTCGGCTTGTGGCCTATAGATTGACTCGAAAAAACACAAAACATAAAGTTTTCGGTCCATTTCATCCCAAATTTTGTATGTGATCATCACCGAAAAACGTAGGCGTTGTCATTGACCATAACTGGATACGACAAAAATTAAGTATTTGGTCCATTTCATCTCCTAAATATTAGCCGATCTTTACCAAAAACAATAGGTGCCTTTATTGGCCAGAACCCATCCCAAATGCAAAATTTCGTGAAGATTGGTCCATAACTAACATAACATAACTGTGACCTGTATCGTGTTTACAAATTATAATGGACAGACGCAGCTAGTCGAGATATGACCGGGTCGGTATACTTAAAGGTGGGTCCATTACCAATATTTCGCGGCGTTACAAACTCTTGGAGAGTCACAAAGCTATAATGCACTGACAACATAGTTGTGTAGGGTATAATTATAAACCCAGCTGATTAGTTTGAAAAACGTACCTTTTTAATTGTGGAGATTTTCATTCTTGAAAATTGTGCGCCAAAATAAACTTTAATAAACCAGACAATATTGTTATAAAGCCCTCAATAATTCATAGTACTCCGATCCTATTACACACTATATTATGTTCTTCATTTCCCCCACATTTCCACACATTGTAACCAAGTTAACCATTCAAATTATCTACCAAATTTAGTAAAATAGACAAACATATCCGACAGATAATGCGATGCAGTCAATTAGTTTGAATAGGAAATCAACTTATTTTGGCCACCTTTGGGGAAATCGAAAATCAATTCGAACCAAACTGTTGTACAAATTCACAACGCCGCTTCTTTGTGTCGAAATTTAACAAATTAACAACAATAAAATAATTAACTAAAAATACAAAACAATGCAACAATGAGAAACAAAAAACAACAAAGAGAACTTGTGTCTGTTGAGAGGAACTGTCTTTTGTTTTTGTTTTAAGGAAGAAAAAACGCAACAGCAACAGCAAGAGCAAAAAATTACAAATAATTAAAGCGCCAATACAACTTGATTTGACCATAATTGGTATTTAAGTGCATACAACAACAGCAATAACACTTTAAACGTGACACCAACAACTACTAACATTGGCAACAAAAATTGTTGTTGTTTTTTTTTTTTTTTTGGCGAAAATTGTATGCTATGGAACAAAAACGTTTCAAATAAAATACTAACAGCCACAACAACACCAACAGCGAGCAGGGAGTCTGAAAAAATCCATTTGATTTGATGAGGTTATTTTTATTGACTAAACGACACTAAACTGTGTCTTTAACTGTTACCTTAGATCTGTTGCAAATGCGACGATTCGATTGTCCACAACATTGACACCAACGATACGGAACAAATTTGGTAAAAAATGTGTTGAGCTACTGACTAACACTCAAAACTACTTAAAAAGGCCGAAATAAGTGATTGTGGTATGCAACCCTCCTTGGTTGTATGGACATTATATAAATTCTCAGGGTATATTCGGATTTGATTTATGTCGAAAACAAATATAGTGACATTAGCTTTTGGAACATATTATACGATTTCGTATGTAAAAATACGAAAAATAATAAAAGAGGATATTGATGTTACTTTCATGTGAACTCGGATTAGAAACCAGTAAGGAAAGTAGTAAAGTCGGACTAGGCCGACTATATGATACCCTTCGTCTTTTCAAAGGAATATTTACATCAAATTGATCGAACTTTAATAAGTGATCTTTATCTATATGTAAACTATGACTAGCATCAATCCCTACATATGCCAGTTTAAATTTAATGTCAATCATGACACCCATTGCTTATTAACATGCAAAGGTTGAAATTATATATGGAAGCTAAGCTATATTTAAATCTGAACCGATTTCAACGAAATTTGCCAGAGATTAATTTATACATATTAGCACCTATATATATATATATAGGAGCTAAATCTGAACTGATTTCAAGAAAACTTGATGCTTGTAAGGCTATACTACACTTTGGGTCTTTAGTGTACAATTTATATTAAATCAGACAAAAATATATGGGAGCAATATCTAAATCTGAACCGATTTTCACAAAACATATCACACATCATTCTAGACTCAATTCAGTACGCTATGCCAAAATTTGTGCAAATCGAAAGATATATAGGGATTTTGGTGGACCATTTACAGTATATCGGACGAAAATATATATGAGAGCTATATCTAAATCTGAACCGATTTTCACGAAACTTTCAGGACTTAATATAGTACTATGCTAAAATTCGTGCAAATCGAAAGAAATATTGGGGCTTTGGTGCCCCATTAACTTAAAATCGGACGAATATATATATGGGAGCTATATCTACCAATTTAAAGAGGATTCGTCCTTAGGCGAAATCAGTGGCAAGACGGACGAACATGCGTTAATCGGCTAAAAAAGTGATTCTATGCATATTCTCAAAAGGAACCATGTGTCTATCTCGTTTCCCTTTGCACAAAGAAATAATACCCTGTACCACAGTGTGGCAAAGGTTATAATTATGGTTTATCATAGTATTATGTCCAACGACTATATATAGATAAATCTTAAATACTGCCTATGAATAACAAATACATTTGGGGAAAAAGAAATCCACACCATGCCACACCAATTAACAGAAAAAATAGGATAGATGAAATTCCCATCTGCGAAGCCTTGGCCAAATGGAATGAGATAGGCCCATTTCTTAAACGGATGGTGACTGAAGATGAGAAATGGATCGCATTCGATAACCCTGCGCGAAAACGATCCTGGTCATAGAGCGGTGAAGCACGTCAAACGGTGGCCAAACCAGGATTAACGGCACGGAAGTTTCTGCTATGCATTTGGTGGGACTGGAAGGGGATTATTTATTATGAGATTACAATTGACCAGAATTGGCCAACAGGAGAGGTGTCGTGTTCCACAAGGACAACGCTAGGTCATACACATCTATAGTGACTCGCCAGACACTTTGGGAGCTTGGTTGGGAAGTTTTAATGCATCTGCCATACAGTCCGGACTTAGCATCAAGCGATTATCATCTTTTTCTTGCATTGCAAAATTTCGTTAATGATAAAAAATGGTATCTAAGAGGATTGTGCAAATCAACTACTAGAGTATTTTGCAAATAGAGAGCAGGACTTCTATGAGAGAGGCATTATGAAGATATCTTTAAAATGGCAACAAATCATACAACAAAACGGTGCATATTCATATAAAAATAATTTTTTTCTTTTTCCCCAAACTAATATTTTACCCTCCAATATGAAGGAAAACCCAATTACAGAAACTGCAATGGGAAAATGTGACTAAAACCTATATAGTCACCTTGTTGGTCAGAGATTTAACTTAAATATTACGAGCTCTGTGAACAGACCGAGCGAACTCTAGAACGGACGGAATCTTTATGTAGGGGATTTTACAAATAAGTAAACCTATGCAAACAATGTCCTAATTGTGCAGGAAGAGGTGTCCGATATTATCGTTATAGGCGAGCGATATTTAAATAACATTTACGGTGAATGGTTTAAAAATTAATCCAAAAATGCAGAAATATGGCTTTCATGTAATCAGCCGATACGAAATAGTGGAAATGTATTATAAGCTGCTACCTAACACCGTGTGAAAACATCGTCAACTTTAAAAAGAAATTAGAAAAAAAGACGGCTTGGCTTTGATGAAACTATCCCTGATGTTACCTTCGCCTCAGAAGGCTTACTTAATAAAATAAACAAATGCACATAGCAGGGGATCACAAATACATTTCATTCCGCCTTCAAACAAATGAAATCTCAAGGCATACGAACGTGGAATTCAAACAAGCTAAACACGGCTATACTACTCGCAGAGTTTTACAAACTTGAAGATAAAATCCAGTCTGACCCAAACTCCAATCAAGTGGTCAGCCAAGTAATGGATATAACCAGGGGGGATGCCGTAGTAAGGCAATACCAAAATCAAGCACTGGCCACAAACACAAAGAGGTATTCTGATGGAAAAAATCGATTGATGTATCCCGACAAGAATGTGCCAAGACGAGGAGAATATACACAAAAGCGCGACGAAGAGGCGAAGCAAATATAGAACACGCAATATACAAAGATGCCAAAAAGCAATTGAAGAAACTTATAAACAAAAGCAAGAAACCTAAACTTGATGGAGCAAATAGCGCAGCACACAATACCGATTTCGGCCGCGGATATCCGCAATCGGTGACCTTAAAGAAGTGGTAGACTCAGTGGAATCTGCTTAGTGTGGAAACAATCATTCGAGGCCGATCTTACCGATGTGGCTAGCACATTAGACATCAATGATTCTTCCAACAGCCTGAGATTGTATATATATAATATTTAATATCCCGAAGTATATACAGACTACTTACGTCCGAAACTAATCGTGAAGAGTATGCAAGTCACATCAAGTGCTGCTCAGGGCTCTATATTGGGAGGGGGTCTATGGAATGCAACATATGATGAAATCCTTAAAATAGAGATGTGGGATACGCAGATGACATCGCTGAATTGATCAAAGTCAGGAGCACTGCAGAAAACTGAATTACTGCTCCTGACACGAAAACATACCCCACGAAGATCGAAATGTATATAGGCGTCTTAATCATCCCAACAAAGTCATTTCTAAAATAACTAGATAAATTATGCAGTGAAGAAAGTGATGGAAATAAAAACCCAGCTGTTCAGATTAATGGTAAACATTGGCGGTCCATTACCGAACAGAAGGGCGGTTCTCTTTGGAGACGAACAATAACGTATTAGTGT